>NW_028231999.1:0-102500 GCF_054491065.1 Syngnathus leptorhynchus
AACCCCCCTAACCCTAACCCTAACCCTAACCTCTAACCCTAACCTCCTAACCTAACCCTAACCCTAACCCTAACCCTAACCCTAACCCTAACCCTAACCCTAACCCTAACCCTAACCCTAACCCTAACCCTAACCCTAACCCTAACCCTAACCCTAACCCTAACCCTAACCCTAACCCTAACCCTAACCCTAACCCTAACCCTAACCCTAACCCTAACCCTAACCCTAACCCTAACCCTAACCCTAACCCTAACCCTAACCCTAACCCTAACCCTAACCCTAACCCTAACCCTAACCCTAACCCTAACCCTAACCCTAACCCTAACCCTAACCCTAACCCTAACCCTAACCCTAACCCTAACCCTAACCCTAACCCTAACCCTAACCCTAACCCTAACCCTAACCCTAACCCTAACCCTAACCCTAACCCTAACCCTAACCCTAACCCTAACCCTAACCCTAACCCTAACCCTAACCCTAACCCTAACCCTAACCCTAACCCTAACCCTAACCCTAACCCTAACCCTAACCCTAACCCTAACCCTAACCCTAACCCTAACCCTAACCCTAACCCTAACCCTAACCCTAACCCTAACCCTAACCCTAACCCTAACCCTAACCCTAACCCTAACCCTAACCCTAACCCTAACCCTAACCCTAACCCTAACCCTAACCCTAACCCTAACCCTAACCCTAACCCTAACCCTAACCCTAACCCTAACCCTAACCCTAACCCTAACCCTAACCCTAACCCTAACCCTAACCCTAACCCTAACCCTAACCCTAACCCTAACCCTAACCCTAACCCTAACCCTAACCCTAACCCTAACCCTAACCCTAACCCTAACCCTAACCCTAACCCTAACCCTAACCCTAACCCTAACCCTAACCCTAACCCTAACCCTAACCCTAACCCTAACCCTAACCCTAACCCTAACCCTAACCCTAACCCTAACCCTAACCCTAACCCTAACCCTAACCCTAACCCTAACCCTAACCCTAACCCTAACCCTAACCCTAACCCTAACCCTAACCCTAACCCTAACCCTAACCCTAACCCTAACCCTAACCCTAACCCTAACCCTAACCCTAACCCTAACCCTAACCCTAACCCTAACCCTAACCCTAACCCTAACCCTAACCCTAACCCTAACCCTAACCCTAACCCTAACCCTAACCCTAACCCTAACCCTAACCCTAACCCTAACCCTAACCCTAACCCTAACCCTAACCCTAACCCTAACCCTAACCCTAACCCTAACCCTAACCCTAACCCTAACCCTAACCCTAACCCTAACCCTAACCCTAACCCTAACCCTAACCCTAACCCTAACCCTAACCCTAACCCTAACCCTAACCCTAACCCTAACCCTAACCCTAACCCTAACCCTAACCCTAACCCTAACCCTAACCCTAACCCTAACCCTAACCCTAACCCTAACCCTAACCCTAACCCTAACCCTAACCCTAACCCTAACCCTAACCCTAACCCTAACCCTAACCCTAACCCTAACCCTAACCCTAACCCTAACCCTAACCCTAACCCTAACCCTAACCCTAACCCTAACCCTAACCCTAACCCTAACCCTAACCCTAACCCTAACCCTAACCCTAACCCTAACCCTAACCCTAACCCTAACCCTAACCCTAACCCTAACCCTAACCCTAACCCTAACCCTAACCCTAACCCTAACCCTAACCCTAACCCTAACCCTAACCCTAACCCTAACCCTAACCCTAACCCTAACCCTAACCCTAACCCTAACCCTAACCCTAACCCTAACCCTAACCCTAACCCTAACCCTAACCCTAACCCTAACCCTAACCCTAACCCTAACCCTAACCCTAACCCTAACCCTAACCCTAACCCTAACCCTAACCCTAACCCTAACCCTAACCCTAACCCTAACCCTAACCCTAACCCTAACCCTAACCCTAACCCTAACCCTAACCCTAACCCTAACCCTAACCCTAACCCTAACCCTAACCCTAACCCTAACCCTAACCCTAACCCTAACCCTAACCCTAACCCTAACCCTAACCCTAACCCTAACCCTAACCCTAACCCTAACCCTAACCCTAACCCTAACCCTAACCCTAACCCTAACCCTAACCCTAACCCTAACCCTAACCCTAACCCTAACCCTAACCCTAACCCTAACCCTAACCCTAACCCTAACCCTAACCCTAACCCTAACCCTAACCCTAACCCTAACCCTAACCCTAACCCTAACCCTAACCCTAACCCTAACCCTAACCCTAACCCTAACCCTAACCCTAACCCTAACCCTAACCCTAACCCTAACCCTAACCCTAACCCTAACCCTAACCCTAACCCTAACCCTAACCCTAACCCTAACCCTAACCCTAACCCTAACCCTAACCCTAACCCTAACCCTAACCCTAACCCTAACCCTAACCCTAACCCTAACCCTAACCCTAACCCTAACCCTAACCCTAACCCTAACCCTAACCCTAACCCTAACCCTAACCCTAACCCTAACCCTAACCCTAACCCTAACCCTAACCCTAACCCTAACCCTAACCCTAACCCTAACCCTAACCCTAACCCTAACCCTAACCCTAACCCTAACCCTAACCCTAACCCTAACCCTAACCCTAACCCTAACCCTAACCCTAACCCTAACCCTAACCCTAACCCTAACCCTAACCCTAACCCTAACCCTAACCCTAACCCTAACCCTAACCCTAACCCTAACCCTAACCCTAACCCTAACCCTAACCCTAACCCTAACCCTAACCCTAACCCTAACCCTAACCCTAACCCTAACCCTAACCCTAACCCTAACCCTAACCCTAACCCTAACCCTAACCCTAACCCTAACCCTAACCCTAACCCTAACCCTAACCCTAACCCTAACCCTAACCCTAACCCTAACCCTAACCCTAACCCTAACCCTAACCCTAACCCTAACCCTAACCCTAACCCTAACCCTAACCCTAACCCTAACCCTAACCCTAACCCTAACCCTAACCCTAACCCTAACCCTAACCCTAACCCTAACCCTAACCCTAACCCTAACCCTAACCCTAACCCTAACCCTAACCCTAACCCTAACCCTAACCCTAACCCTAACCCTAACCCTAACCCTAACCCTAACCCTAACCCTAACCCTAACCCTAACCCTAACCCTAACCCTAACCCTAACCCTAACCCTAACCCTAACCCTAACCCTAACCCTAACCCTAACCCTAACCCTAACCCTAACCCTAACCCTAACCCTAACCCTAACCCTAACCCTAACCCTAACCCTAACCCTAACCCTAACCCTAACCCTAACCCTAACCCTAACCCTAACCCTAACCCTAACCCTAACCCTAACCCTAACCCTAACCCTAACCCTAACCCTAACCCTAACCCTAACCCTAACCCTAACCCTAACCCTAACCCTAACCCTAACCCTAACCCTAACCCTAACCCTAACCCTAACCCTAACCCTAACCCTAACCCTAACCCTAACCCTAACCCTAACCCTAACCCTAACCCTAACCCTAACCCTAACCCTAACCCTAACCCTAACCCTAACCCTAACCCTAACCCTAACCCTAACCCTAACCCTAACCCTAACCCTAACCCTAACCCTAACCCTAACCCTAACCCTAACCCTAACCCTAACCCTAACCCTAACCCTAACCCTAACCCTAACCCTAACCCTAACCCTAACCCTAACCCTAACCCTAACCCTAACCCTAACCCTAACCCTAACCCTAACCCTAACCCTAACCCTAACCCTAACCCTAACCCTAACCCTAACCCTAACCCTAACCCTAACCCTAACCCTAACCCTAACCCTAACCCTAACCCTAACCCTAACCCTAACCCTAACCCTAACCCTAACCCTAACCCTAACCCTAACCCTAACCCTAACCCTAACCCTAACCCTAACCCTAACCCTAACCCTAACCCTAACCCTAACCCTAACCCTAACCCTAACCCTAACCCTAACCCTAACCCTAACCCTAACCCTAACCCTAACCCTAACCCTAACCCTAACCCTAACCCTAACCCTAACCCTAACCCTAACCCTAACCCTAACCCTAACCCTAACCCTAACCCTAACCCTAACCCTAACCCTAACCCTAACCCTAACCCTAACCCTAACCCTAACCCTAACCCTAACCCTAACCCTAACCCTAACCCTAACCCTAACCCTAACCCTAACCCTAACCCTAACCCTAACCCTAACCCTAACCCTAACCCTAACCCTAACCCTAACCCTAACCCTAACCCTAACCCTAACCCTAACCCTAACCCTAACCCTAACCCTAACCCTAACCCTAACCCTAACCCTAACCCTAACCCTAACCCTAACCCTAACCCTAACCCTAACCCTAACCCTAACCCTAACCCTAACCCTAACCCTAACCCTAACCCTAACCCTAACCCTAACCCTAACCCTAACCCTAACCCTAACCCTAACCCTAACCCTAACCCTAACCCTAACCCTAACCCTAACCCTAACCCTAACCCTAACCCTAACCCTAACCCTAACCCTAACCCTAACCCTAACCCTAACCCTAACCCTAACCCTAACCCTAACCCTAACCCTAACCCTAACCCTAACCCTAACCCTAACCCTAACCCTAACCCTAACCCTAACCCTAACCCTAACCCTAACCCTAACCCTAACCCTAACCCTAACCCTAACCCTAACCCTAACCCTAACCCTAACCCTAACCCTAACCCTAACCCTAACCCTAACCCTAACCCTAACCCTAACCCTAACCCTAACCCTAACCCTAACCCTAACCCTAACCCTAACCCTAACCCTAACCCTAACCCTAACCCTAACCCTAACCCTAACCCTAACCCTAACCCTAACCCTAACCCTAACCCTAACCCTAACCCTAACCCTAACCCTAACCCTAACCCTAACCCTAACCCTAACCCTAACCCTAACCCTAACCCTAACCCTAACCCTAACCCTAACCCTAACCCTAACCCTAACCCTAACCCTAACCCTAACCCTAACCCTAACCCTAACCCTAACCCTAACCCTAACCCTAACCCTAACCCTAACCCTAACCCTAACCCTAACCCTAACCCTAACCCTAACCCTAACCCTAACCCTAACCCTAACCCTAACCCTAACCCTAACCCTAACCCTAACCCTAACCCTAACCCTAACCCTAACCCTAACCCTAACCCTAACCCTAACCCTAACCCTAACCCTAACCCTAACCCTAACCCTAACCCTAACCCTAACCCTAACCCTAACCCTAACCCTAACCCTAACCCTAACCCTAACCCTAACCCTAACCCTAACCCTAACCCTAACCCTAACCCTAACCCTAACCCTAACCCTAACCCTAACCCTAACCCTAACCCTAACCCTAACCCTAACCCTAACCCTAACCCTAACCCTAACCCTAACCCTAACCCTAACCCTAACCCTAACCCTAACCCTAACCCTAACCCTAACCCTAACCCTAACCCTAACCCTAACCCTAACCCTAACCCTAACCCTAACCCTAACCCTAACCCTAACCCTAACCCTAACCCTAACCCTAACCCTAACCCTAACCCTAACCCTAACCCTAACCCTAACCCTAACCCTAACCCTAACCCTAACCCTAACCCTAACCCTAACCCTAACCCTAACCCTAACCCTAACCCTAACCCTAACCCTAACCCTAACCCTAACCCTAACCCTAACCCTAACCCTAACCCTAACCCTAACCCTAACCCTAACCCTAACCCTAACCCTAACCCTAACCCTAACCCTAACCCTAACCCTAACCCTAACCCTAACCCTAACCCTAACCCTAACCCTAACCCTAACCCTAACCCTAACCCTAACCCTAACCCTAACCCTAACCCTAACCCTAACCCTAACCCTAACCCTAACCCTAACCCTAACCCTAACCCTAACCCTAACCCTAACCCTAACCCTAACCCTAACCCTAACCCTAACCCTAACCCTAACCCTAACCCTAACCCTAACCCTAACCCTAACCCTAACCCTAACCCTAACCCTAACCCTAACCCTAACCCTAACCCTAACCCTAACCCTAACCCTAACCCTAACCCTAACCCTAACCCTAACCCTAACCCTAACCCTAACCCTAACCCTAACCCTAACCCTAACCCTAACCCTAACCCTAACCCTAACCCTAACCCTAACCCTAACCCTAACCCTAACCCTAACCCTAACCCTAACCCCTAACCCTAACCCTAACCCTAACCCTAACCCTAACCCATGCTCAGCCACTGGATTGCGTTTTTAAACTCCCGGGCCCTTGAAGCCGCAACATCGGGGGAGCATGAGACCCAGGCGATTAGTGCAGCAACCCAAGAGTAGAATCGAGCCTGGTAACTCTAACCAGGACCTTAAACCTAGCCCTAACCATAGCCCTGAACGTAACATAACCTTAACCCTAACACTAACCTCTAATCGACCCTGGCTAAACTTCACCCTAATCATAACCCTAAACGTAACATAACCCTGAACGTAGCCCTAACACTAACCTCTAATTGACCCTGGCTAAAATTCACCCTAACCCTAACCCTAAACGTAACATAACCCTAAACGTAACCCTAACGCTAACCCCTAATCGACCCTGGCTAAACTTAACCCTAAACCATAATCCTAAACATAACCCTAACACTAATAACTCTAACCGGAACCCTAAACTTAACCCTAAACATAACCATAAACATAACAGAACCCTAAACGTAACCCTAACAATAATCTCTAATTTTAACCACTTACCTGGATTGACTACTTACCCGCGAAATGGATCGCTCGCCTGCAACTGAGACGTAGATCTACGGAGACACAAGGAAATTTGTCAAAACAAACCTCGGCACTTCCCTACATTTTAAACACTAATTTGAAGGTAAAAGAAAATAATTTTGACACTATTAGCAACCAACAGAAGTACAAATTTGAATGTAAACACGATAAATTCTGACACTATCTGTGACCGTTGCACTATTTGTGACCTTCAGCGCTTCCCTGCAAACTAAAAGATTTTAGAAAACGAACTTACCTTGTTCACGATCGAAACTCACCTGTAGTCCTGAACGAACCAGTAATTACGACAGAAATTGAATACAAACAAACGAAAATAATATGACTCGATTTGTGACTAACGAAAATAGACATTGAGCTTTGATACCCTCATTTTTTCTAAATGAAAACAACAAAAATTTCTAAAAATAGCGAATGCGTACTTGAAAATAAACATGCCGTCTGATTGGTTCAACACGAGCCCCGCCCGGGAGGAGTGACGTGAGAGTGAAGAGAGAGGAGTCGCTCAGTACGCACCGGGACAGCGGAGGAGCAACATCGCTCGCAAATTTAAAAGTGTGCTAGACCTGAAGAAGGCCGATTGGGCCGAAACGTTGTCAGTGCACACTTTTATTCGTCCTTTCTTGGCCAAATAAAATCATTTAACGGATTATTATTTTTTTCAAAAAAAACACATTTTCAACTTTGTTCGGATCACCTTTGTTTTGCAACTTTCATTTGGACAATTCAATGAAGGAAAGTATTTAAAAATCATTTTATTGTTATTGTCATTTTTTCTCACCACAACATGCCCTACCTGTGCGATGAGGAATGGACACTTGTCCGTCGTGGTGGACGACGCCAGCCGGCGAACGGTTATCGTGGGCAAGGGGCGGGAGTGGGCTACGGGGTGATGGACCGTGCATTGTCCTTCTCTCCCCGGGGGGAGCGTGGGTTCCCCAATCCGGGTGAGAGGAGGACTCCATACTCCAATCCTAACCCTAACCCTAACCCTAACCCTAACCCTAACCCTAACCCCTAACCCTAACCCTAACCCTAACCCTAACCCTAACCCTAACCCTAACCCTAATTGAATACAAACAAACGAAAATAATATGACTCGATTTGTGACTAACGAAAATAGACATTGAGCTTTGATACCCTCATTTTTTCTAAATGAAAACAACAAAAATTTCTAAAAATAGCGAATGCGTACTTGAAAATAAACATGCCGTCTGATTGGTTCAACACGAGCCCCGCCCGGGAGGAGTGACGTGAGAGTGAAGAGAGAGGAGTCGCTCAGTACGCACCGGGACAGCGGAGGAGCAACATCGCTCGCAAATTTAAAAGTGTGCTAGACCTGAAGAAGGCCGATTGGGCCGAAACGTTGTCAGTGCACACTTTTATTCGTCCTTTCTTGGCCAAATAAAATCATTTAACGGATTATTTTTTTCAAAAAAAACACATTTTCAACTTTGTTCGGATCACCTTTGTTTTGCAACTTTCATTTGGACAATTCAATGAAGGAAAGTATTTAAAAATCATTTTATTGTTATTGTCATTTTTTCTCACCACAACATGCCCTACCTGTGCGATGAGGAATGGACACTTGTCCGTCATGGTGGACGACGCCAGCCGGCGAACGGTTATCGTGGGCAAGGGGCGGGAGTGGGCTACGGGGTGATGGACCGTGCATTGTCCTTCTCTCCCCGGGGGGAGCGTGGGTTCCCCAATCCGGGTGAGAGGAGGACTCCATACTCCAATCCTAACCCGCCTGTGCCTCCTCCAAGACCTGCTTACCGCCCGGGCCCCGAGAGCCACACATTTGCTGAGGTGGTACGCTGTAACCGGAAGAGACCGGCTGGGACGGTGGAGCCTCGCCGGGCCGATCCTCCTAGTACCGGACGACGGTCGTCGAGTACCAATTTTGGTTACCTGATACGCCATTTGCATAAGATTATAAAGTTAATCCACCACCTACACAACCTAGAGGGGAACCAACAACCTCGCATGATAGCCCGAATGGTGTCCATCCTGTCGTCGATGATCAAACCGGCGTGCCCTTCAGAAGCTACGACCTGGCTGATAGATGGCAATGCAAGGAACTGGGGCCACACTACCATCATCGCGTTGAAGCAGCACTACCAGGACCGCCTGAAGGAGAACCTCACGAAATTGAGAGACCTCGACGCTTCAGAATGGGAGGCAGCATTTGAAGTAGCAGTCAGGTGGGCGAGACGCAATCTGCCCCGTGTCGCACAAAAGGTTGTGGATCAAGCGGCGGCGAGGGTCGCGGACAACTTGAGGATGACAAGACCGGTCCCAAGTCAACCTACAGTGCAGACGTCCCAGGTTTCTGCTCCCGTTGTGGCAAGACCGAGAACTGGACCACCACCCGTTCCTCAAGCCCAATCAGAATCCGCTCCAGGGATCCTCCCCGAGGGGTCCTCAGGAGATGGAAGGACTGGAGACCTCGAGGACTTCCCTCTGCCTCAACGAGACCTCCGCCTGCAACAGAGAGCCGTGAGGGGGAAGGCCCCGAGAGCCAGGGTGGACCAACCACGGGAAGATCCTGGTGTGTTAAAACCTATCCAATGGATTCCACCGGGGATTCCTGGAACCTCGGGAATCACCCAGCCGCGACCGTGTGCAGACCCCCCGCTCGATACTCACCTAACACAGCCAGTGGAGGTGTCGACGCCGGAGGTCTCTGGGACGCCAGGGATCACCCGAGGACGACCCCACGTGGACTCTCCGGTTGGGGATGTACAATCACTTACCCTGGAGGACGGCCAGGAGGAGACTTCTGCCTCGGCGGATGACGACGGGATTGAGCCAGTTGAGGATGAAGTGGACACAAATGAGACCCTTGATGAATTGATGGTGGAGAGGGAAGAGGTTCCCACATACGACGCGGTCACTCGACACCCTGGGGGAGGGAAGAAAAGCAGATGGCGTCTGCGAGTTGAGAAAGAAGTTGTGATCATTGGGGACTCCAACTTGAGCCGAATGCCGGATGAGTTGGATGACCACCTGCAGGTGGACAGTTTTCCAGGAGGACTCTTTAGGAATGCGGTCAGACTCTTCCAGGAAGCCGAGATTGCCTGTGACACGAGAGTGGAGCAGGTGGTGATAGCGTTCGGCATCTGCGAAAGACAGAACAAGCCTAAGGAGACGGCCATTAAGGGTCTACAGATGGCAGTCAAGGCTGCAAAGGACAGATTTCACAGGGCAAAGGTTTGGGTCCCTATTATTGATTATTCTGTTTTACTGCCTGATTTTGAAAAAGACAACCTGCGGGTCATTAACGACCATATTGAAAGAAATTTGGCGCACATTCCACCACTCCCAAAGGGCTGGTTCCAAGTGGTCGAGCATGATGTGGTACATTGGACACAGCAGACCGGGAGGGCCATGCTCAGCCACTGGATTGCGTTTTTAAACTCCCGGGCCCTTGAAGCCGCAACATCGGGGGAGCATGAGACCCAGGCGATTAGTGCAGCAACCCAAGAGTAGAATCGAGCCTGGTAACTCTAACCAGGACCTTAAACCTAGCCCTAATCATAGCCCTGAACGTAACATAACCCTAACCCTAACACTAACCTCTAATCGACCCTGGCTAAACTTCACCCTAATCATAACCCTAAACGTAACATAACCCTGAACGTAGCCCTAACACTAACCTCTAATTGACCCTGGCTAAAATTCACCCTAACCCTAAACGTAACATAACCCTAAACGTAACCCTAACGCTAACCCCTAATCGACCCTGGCTAAACTTAACCCTAAACCATAATCCTAAACATAACCCTAACACTAATAACTCTAACCGGAACCCTAAACTTAACCCTAAACATAACCATAAACATAACAGAACCCTAAACGTAACCCTAACAATAATCTCTAATTTTAACCACTTACCTGGATTGACTACTTACCCGCGAAATGGATCGCTCGCCTGCAACTGAGACGTAGATCTACGGAGACACAAGGAAATTTGTCAAAACAAACCTCGGCACTTCCCTACATTTTAAACACTAATTTGAAGGTAAAAGAAAATAATTTTGACACTATTAGCAACCAACAGAAGTACAAATTTGAATGTAAACACGATAAATTCTGACACTATCTGTGACCGTTACACTATTTGTGACCTTCAGCGCTTCCCTGCAAACTAAAAGATTTTAGAAAACGAACTTACCTTGTTCACGATCGAAACTCACCTGTAGTCCTGAACGAACCAGTAATTACGACAGAAATTGAATACAAACAAACGAAAATAATATGACTCGATTTGTGACTAACGAAAATAGACATTGAGCTTTGATACCCTCATTTTTTCTAAATGAAAACAACAAAAATTTCTAAAAATAGCGAATGCGTACTTGAAAATAAACATGCCGTCTGATTGGTTCAACACGAGCCCCGCCCGGGAGGAGTGACGTGAGAGTGAAGAGAGAGGAGTCGCTCAGTACGCACCGGGACAGCGGAGGAGCAACATCGCTCGCAAATTTAAAAGTGTGCTAGACCTGAAGAAGGCCGATTGGGCCGAAACGTTGTCAGTGCACACTTTTATTCGTCCTTTCTTGGCCAAATAAAATCATTTAACGGATTATTTTTTTCAAAAAAAACACATTTTCAACTTTGTTCGGATCACCTTTGTTTTGCAACTTTCATTTGGACAATTCAATGAAGGAAAGTATTTAAAAATCATTTTATTGTTATTGTCATTTTTTCTCACCACAACATGCCCTACCTGTGCGATGAGGAATGGACACTTGTCCGTCATGGTGGACGACGCCAGCCGGCGAACGGTTATCGTGGGCAAGGGGCGGGAGTGGGCTACGGGGTGATGGACCGTGCATTGTCCTTCTCTCCCCGGGGGGAGCGTGGGTTCCCCAATCCGGGTGAGAGGAGGACTCCATACTCCAATCCTAACCCGCCTGTGCCTCCTCCAAGACCTGCTTACCGCCCGGGCCCCGAGAGCCACACATTTGCTGAGGTGGTACGCTGTAACCGGAAGAGACCGGCTGGGACGGTGGAGCCTCGCCGGGCCGATCCTCCTAGTACCGGACGACGGTCGTCGAGTACCAATTTTGGTTACCTGATACGCCATTTGCATAAGATTATAAAGTTAATCCACCACCTACACAACCTAGAGGGGAACCAACAACCTCGCATGATAGCCCGAATGGTGTCCATCCTGTCGTCGATGATCAAACCGGCGTGCCCTTCAGAAGCTACGACCTGGCTGATAGATGGCAATGCAAGGAACTGGGGCCACACTACCATCATCGCGTTGAAGCAGCACTACCAGGACCGCCTGAAGGAGAACCTCACGAAATTGAGAGACCTCGACGCTTCAGAATGGGAGGCAGCATTTGAAGTAGCAGTCAGGTGGGCGAGACGCAATCTGCCCCGTGTCGCACAAAAGGTTGTGGATCAAGCGGCGGCGAGGGTCGCGGACAACTTGAGGATGACAAGACCGGTCCCAAGTCAACCTACAGTGCAGACGTCCCAGGTTTCTGCTCCCGTTGTGGCAAGACCGAGAACTGGACCACCACCCGTTCCTCAAGCCCAATCAGAATCCGCTCCAGGGATCCTCCCCGAGGGGTCCTCAGGAGATGGAAGGACTGGAGACCTCGAGGACTTCCCTCTGCCTCAACGAGACCTCCGCCTGCAACAGAGAGCCGTGAGGGGGAAGGCCCCGAGAGCCAGGGTGGACCAACCACGGGAAGATCCTGGTGTGTTAAAACCTATCCAATGGATTCCACCGGGGATTCCTGGAACCTCGGGAATCACCCAGCCGCGACCGTGTGCAGACCCCCCGCTCGATACTCACCTAACACAGCCAGTGGAGGTGTCGACGCCGGAGGTCTCTGGGACGCCAGGGATCACCCGAGGACGACCCCACGTGGACTCTCCGGTTGGGGATGTACAATCACTTACCCTGGAGGACGGCCAGGAGGAGACTTCTGCCTCGGCGGATGACGACGGGATTGAGCCAGTTGAGGATGAAGTGGACACAAATGAGACCCTTGATGAATTGATGGTGGAGAGGGAAGAGGTTCCCACATACGACGCGGTCACTCGACACCCTGGGGGAGGGAAGAAAAGCAGATGGCGTCTGCGAGTTGAGAAAGAAGTTGTGATCATTGGGGACTCCAACTTGAGCCGAATGCCGGATGAGTTGGATGACCACCTGCAGGTGGACAGTTTTCCAGGAGGACTCTTTAGGAATGCGGTCAGACTCTTCCAGGAAGCCGAGATTGCCTGTGACACGAGAGTGGAGCAGGTGGTGATAGCGTTCGGCATCTGCGAAAGACAGAACAAGCCTAAGGAGACGGCCATTAAGGGTCTACAGATGGCAGTCAAGGCTGCAAAGGACAGATTTCACAGGGCAAAGGTTTGGGTCCCTATTATTGATTATTCTGTTTTACTGCCTGATTTTGAAAAAGACAACCTGCGGGTCATTAACGACCATATTGAAAGAAATTTGGCGCACATTCCACCACTCCCAAAGGGCTGGTTCCAAGTGGTCGAGCATGATGTGGTACATTGGACACAGCAGACCGGGAGGGCCATGCTCAGCCACTGGATTGCGTTTTTAAACTCCCGGGCCCTTGAAGCCGCAACATCGGGGGAGCATGAGACCCAGGCGATTAGTGCAGCAACCCAAGAGTAGAATCGAGCCTGGTAACTCTAACCAGGACCTTAAACCTAGCCCTAATCATAGCCCTGAACGTAACATAACCCTAACCCTAACACTAACCTCTAATCGACCCTGGCTAAACTTCACCCTAATCATAACCCTAAACGTAACATAACCCTGAACGTAGCCCTAACACTAACCTCTAATTGACCCTGGCTAAAATTCACCCTAACCCTAAACGTAACATAACCCTAAACGTAACCCTAACGCTAACCCCTAATCGACCCTGGCTAAACTTAACCCTAAACCATAATCCTAAACATAACCCTAACACTAATAACTCTAACCGGAACCCTAAACTTAACCCTAAACATAACCATAAACATAACAGAACCCTAAACGTAACCCTAACAATAATCTCTAATTTTAACCACTTACCTGGATTGACTACTTACCCGCGAAATGGATCGCTCGCCTGCAACTGAGACGTAGATCTACGGAGACACAAGGAAATTTGTCAAAACAAACCTCGGCACTTCCCTACATTTTAAACACTAATTTGAAGGTAAAAGAAAATAATTTTGACACTATTAGCAACCAACAGAAGTACAAATTTGAATGTAAACACGATAAATTCTGACACTATCTGTGACCGTTACACTATTTGTGACCTTCAGCGCTTCCCTGCAAACTAAAAGATTTTAGAAAACGAACTTACCTTGTTCACGATCGAAACTCACCTGTAGTCCTGAACGAACCAGTAATTACGACAGAAATTGAATACAAACAAACGAAAATAATATGACTCGATTTGTGACTAACGAAAATAGACATTGAGCTTTGATACCCTCATTTTTTCTAAATGAAAACAACAAAAATTTCTAAAAATAGCGAATGCGTACTTGAAAATAAACATGCCGTCTGATTGGTTCAACACGAGCCCCGCCCGGGAGGAGTGACGTGAGAGTGAAGAGAGAGGAGTCGCTCAGTACGCACCGGGACAGCGGAGGAGCAACATCGCTCGCAAATTTAAAAGTGTGCTAGACCTGAAGAAGGCCGATTGGGCCGAAACGTTGTCAGTGCACACTTTTATTCGTCCTTTCTTGGCCAAATAAAATCATTTAACGGATTATTTTTTTCAAAAAAAACACATTTTCAACTTTGTTCGGATCACCTTTGTTTTGCAACTTTCATTTGGACAATTCAATGAAGGAAAGTATTTAAAAATCATTTTATTGTTATTGTCATTTTTTCTCACCACAACATGCCCTACCTGTGCGATGAGGAATGGACACTTGTCCGTCATGGTGGACGACGCCAGCCGGCGAACGGTTATCGTGGGCAAGGGGCGGGAGTGGGCTACGGGGTGATGGACCGTGCATTGTCCTTCTCTCCCCGGGGGGAGCGTGGGTTCCCCAATCCGGGTGAGAGGAGGACTCCATACTCCAATCCTAACCCTAACCCTAACCCTAACCCTAACCCTAACCCTAACCCTAACCCTATGGAGCTATGGAAGTATGGAGCTCTGGTGCTATGGAGCTATGGAGCTCTGGTGCTATGGAGCTATGGAGCTCTGGTGCTATGGAGCTATGGAGCTATGGAGCTCTGGAAGTATGGAGCTCTGGTGCTATGGAGCTATGGAGCTCTGGTGCTATGGAGCTATGGAGCTCTGGTGCTATGGAGCTATGGAGCTCTGGTGCTATGGAGCTCTGGTGCTATGGAGCTCTGGTGCTATGGAGCTATGGAGCTCTGGTGCTATGGAGCTATGGAGCTCTGGAGGTATGGAGCTCTGGAGGTATGGAGCTCTGGAGGTATGGAGCTTTGGAGCCCTGGAGCTCTGGAGGTATGGAGCTATGGTGCTATGGAGCTCTGAAGCCATGGAGCTCTGGTGCTATGGAGCTCTGGAGCTCTGGAGGTATGGAGCTCTGGAGGTATGGAGCTATGGAGCCCTGGAGCTCTGGAGGTATGGAGCTATGGTGCTATGGAGCTCTGAAGCCATGGAGCTCTGGTGCTATGGAGCTCTGGAGGTATGGAGCTCTGGAGGTATGGAGCTATGGAGCCCTGGAGCTCTGGAGGTATGGAGCTATGGTGCTATGGAGCTCTGAAGCCATGGAGCTCTGGTGCTATGGAGCTCTGGAGCTCTGGAGGTATGGAGCTCTGGAGGTATGGAGCTCTGGAGGTATGGAGCTATGGAGCCCTGGAGCTCTGGAGGTATGGAGCTATGGTGCTATGGAGCTCTGAAGCCATGGAGCTCTGGTGCTATGGAGCTCTGGAGGTATGGAGCTCTGGAGGTATGGAGCTCTGGAGGTATGGAGCTATGGAGCCCTGGAGCTCTGGAGGTATGGAGCTATGGTGCTATGGAGCTCTGAAGCCATGGAGCTCTGGTGCTATGGAGCTCTGGAGGTATGGAGCTCTGGAGGTATGGAGCTCTGGAGGTATGGAGCTATGGAGCCCTGGAGCTCTGGAGGTATGGAGCTATGGTGCTATGGAGCTCTGAAGCCATGGAGCTCTGGTGCTATGGAGCTATGGAGCTCTGGTGCTATGGAGCTATGGAGGTATGGAGCCACCAGCCAGCACCCTCCGTGGCTGGATCAATGGAAGTGTTTTAGGTACCAGGCAGCCAAAGGGCCGAGGCCTCACGCTCGACCACGCCGGCGCAGAGTTCCAGCCGCTCGGATAAGCTCTGTCACTCACCCGCCGCGCAGCCACCGGTAACGGGGAAATGTCGCCGCCTTGTGGACACGCCGTTGTAAATGAATGGGCTTTCGCCCTTAGTGCAATTTTCGCCAACTCTCTGACTTAGAGCTATGGAAGTATGGAGCTATGGAGCCACCAGCCACCCAGGCTGGAGCTCTGGAGCTCTGGAGCTCTGGTGCTATGGAAGTATGGAGCTCTGGTGCTATGGAAGTATGGAGCTATGGAGCTATGGAAGTATGGAGCTATGGAGCTCTGGAAGTATGGAGCTATGGAGCTATGGAGGTATGGAGCTATGGAGCCCTGGAGCTATGGAGCCCTGGAGCTATGGAAGTATGGAGCTCTGGTGCTATGGAGCTATGGAGCTCTGGTGCTATGGAGCTATGGAGCTCTGGTGCTATGGAGCTATGGAGCTATGGAGCTCTGGTGCTATGGAGCTATGGAGCTCTGGTGCTATGGAGCTATGGAGCTCTGGTGCTATGGAGCTCTGGAGCTCTGGAGGTATGGAGCTCTGGTGCTATGGAGCTATGGAGCTCTGGTGCTATGGAGCTATGGAGCTCTGGTGCTATGGAGCTCTGGAGGTATGGAGCTCTGGTGCTATGGAGCTATGGAAGTATAGAGCTATGGAAGTATGGAGCTCTGGAGGTATGGAGGTATGGAGCTATGGAGCTCTGCAGCTATGGAAGTATGGAGCTCTGGAGGTATGGAGCCACCAGCCAGCACCCTCCGTGGCTGGATCAATGGAAGTGTTTAGGTACCAGGCAGCCAAAGGGCCGAGGCCTCACGCTCGACCACGCCGGCGCAGAGTTCCAGCCGCTCGGATAAGCTCTGTCACTCACCCGCCGCGCAGCCACCGGTAACGGGGAAATGTCGCCGCCTGGCGGACACGCCGTTGTAAATGAATGGGCTATCCCCGGGCGCGCCCTTTACGCACGCCCGCCGTCATTCTACGGAGACTAAGTTCCGCCCCGGGGAGGCTGCCTCCTCCCCTCCGCGGCCCGGGGATGCTGCCTCATCCCCGGACGCGCCCTTTACGCACGCCCGCCGTCATTCTACGGAGACTAAGTTCCGCCCCGGGGAGGCTGCCTCCTCCCCTCCGCGGCCCAGGGATGCTGCCTCATCCCCGGGCGCGCCCGCTGTCTTCCGCCGCGGCGTAATTTCTTCAAAGTCCGATGACGCCCCTGGTAGCGGCCCACCCCGGAGGGGGGATGCCGACCGGCCCCCGGAGGTGACACCGGCCGACAAAAGGTTGGATCGAGGGCTGACTCTCAATAGATCGCAGCGATGTAGCTGCTCTGCTACTTACGAGACCCTGACCCAGAATCAGGTCGTATGCAAGTCATTTAGACCTGATAGGCTGCCTCCCTGTCGGAGGTGATAGGGCAGACATTCGAATGAGACGTCGCCGCCGCGGAGGGCCGGCGATCGGCTGGAAGTTATCGAGGATCACCAAGGGAGGCCGGGCCGGACGCGCGGAGGGCCGCGGCGCGGCGCGTGAACGCCGGCGCGACCCCTGGGCCCGCGCGCCCGGGCACCGCGTGGGTTTTGGGTCTGATAAATGCGCGCGTCCCCGGAGGTCGGCGCCCGTTTGCATGTATTAGCTCTAGAATTGCCACAGTTATCCAAGTAACTGAGGAGCGATCAAAGGAACCATAACTGATTTAATGAGCCATTCGCAGTTTCGCTGTACGGGCCGTGTGCACTTAGACTTGCATGGCTTAATCTTTGAGACAAGCATATGCTACTGGCAGGATCAACCAGGTAGGAGAGAGGGTGGCTGGGTAGCGCCTCTCGCTCGCCGGCCCGCCGGAGCGGGGGCTCGCGCGACTGTTTTCCGGACGCCGGCCGCGGTTCGCGGGGGCTCTAGGTGGTCTGAGGCTGCCGCGGGGTGAGATGGATCGGGCTGGACCCGGCGCAGCCGAAGCCGAGGACGCGGAACCTCGAACGCGACCCTCGCGGACCCCTAAACGAGAGGAGCTGCGCCCGGCCTCGTAAGACACCCCCTGTCCGGTGCTGAGTTTGACCCCGACGCCGCTGACCGCCGCCGCCGCCTTGCCGCTAGCCCTCCGCACGTGTGGGGCCGGTGCGCGACCCGTAGGACGGCCGGCAACTCGCTCGTTTGGCGGGGCGATGCAAGGTTAGGCGAACCGGGCGGTAACTCGTGCAGTCGGTTGGACGACTTTGCGGTGGACAGGGTGGTGCGAATCCGGCGGGACGGCCCTTCGATGGAGCCCGCTGCAGGGGGACGTTCGGTGGGTTGAGCCGCGCTCGCCGCGGAACCTTCGAGCGCCGCTACTCAGCAAGTAAACGAGAGGGAGCTGCGCCCGGCCTCGTAAGACGCCTCTTCTCCGGTGCGAGCGCCCCGACGCCGCTGGCCGCCGCCGCCGCCTTGCCGCTATCCCGCCGCGCGTTTGGGGCCGGAGGGCGACCCGTAGGACGGCCCGCCGACTACACGACCGTTTGGCAGAGCGAGTGCAAGGTTAGGCGAGCTGGGCGGTAACTCGGGTTAGTCTGGGGAGACTGGCGGTGGACAGGGGGGCGCGAATCCGGCCGGGCGGCCCCATCGATTAAGCATTGGTAGGGGGCCGAGGATGAGCCGTGCGAAGTGGCCTCGGAGGCGGTCCGGGGGGGACGACGGGGGGGGACGGGCGTCGGCCCTCCGGCCCGAGCAGAGAACGTTCGGTCACCCAGGCGGGAATCTGCGCCCCGGCCCGAGTCGGACTCGGTCGGTGCGGCCCGCTGAGGCCCTCAACTATTCCCGTACGCGGGGGTCGGGAGCTGCGGCGCTGCGCCGGCGACTTACCCGCGCGAGGCACGCACTGCGTGCGGCCAGGATGCGGAGTTGGATCGGCGCTGGTTGGGAACCCTCGGGGAACGAAGGCGGACGGTGGCCAGCCGGCGCCGACGAACCCGTCGGGGAGGGGGCTGGTGGCAGGCGCGATCGGCACTATTGCTGACTGCCGGGAGGGAAGCTGCGCCCCGGCCGAGTCAGACTCAGCCGTTGCGGCCCCCCCGAGCCCGCAGCGCGTAGCGCGGAAGCCATACGCCCCCCCGATGCGGAGCGACAGACGCCCCCGCGACCGCGGTTGGTCGGGAAGGCTTTTCGGATAGAGGTCGGACGGTGTGTGTGGACGGCTTCCCGTGGTGCCGCCGCTATCAAGCCGGAGGGTTTGAGAAACGTCATTCGCAGAAGGACCGGCGCGGCCGGCGGACGCTCGCACGCGCGGCGCCCGACACTCAGCCGCTCGCTCGGCCTCCGTGGATCGTGGCTAGGTGGGATGGATGCTTTTTCCGGGTCGTCTCGGTCTCGCCGCAGTACGGTCGCGCCGGGGCCTGCGGGGCGGCGCGGGGAGCGCCAACATTCGTAGTTGACACTTTGTTTCATTTTATCCGAGCGGGCGGGCGCCTCGAGAGGCGGACCGTCCGGGGCGACTCTCGGCCTTTGTTTAAGGAGCCGGCCGGGCATCACGCTCCTTCCTTGGATGGACAACATTCGTAGTTGACACTTTGTGTCATTTTATCCGAGCGGGCGGGCGCCGCGAGGCGGACCGTCCGGGGCGACTCTCGGCCTGTGTTTAAGGAGCCGGCCGGGCATCACGCTCCTTCCTTGGATGGACAACATTCGCAGTTGACACTTTGTGTCATTTTATCCGAGCAGACGGGCGCCGCGAGGCGGACCGTCCGGGGCGACTCTCGGCCTGTGTTTTCGGAGCCGGCCGGGCCTCACGCTCCCTCCTTGGATGGACAACATTCGTAGTTGACACTTTGTGTCATTTTATCCGAGCGGGCGGGCGCCGCGAGGCGGACCGTCCGGGGCGACTCTCGGCCTGTGTTTAAGGAGCCGGCCGGGCATCACGCTCCTTCGTTGGATGGACAACATTCGCAGTTGACACTTTGTGTCATTTTATCCGAGCAGACGGGCGCCGCGAGGCGGACCGTCCGGGGCGACTCTCGGCCTGTGTTTTCGGAGCCGGCCGGGCCTCACGCTCCCTCCTTGGATGGACAACATTCGCAGTTGACACTTTGTGTCATTTTATCCGAGCGGGCGGGCGCCGCGAGGCGGACCGTCCGGGGCGACTCTCGGCCTGTGTTTAAGGAGCCGGCCGGGCATCACGCTCCTTCCTTGGATGGACAACATTCGTAGTTGACACTTTGTGTCATTTTATCCGAGCGGGCGGGCGCCGCGAGGCGGACCGTCCGGGGCGACTCTCGGCCTTTGTTTAAGGAGCCGGCCGGGCATCACGCTCCTTCCTTGGATGGACAACATTCGCAGTTGACACTTTGTGTCATTTTATCCGAGCGGGCGGGCGCCGCGAGGCGGACCGTCCGGGGCGACTCTCGGCCTGTGTTTAAGGAGCCGGCCGGGCATCACGCTCCTTCCTTGGATGGACAACATTCGCAGTTGACACTTTGTGTCATTTTATCCGAGCAGACGGGCGCCGCGAGGCGGACCGTCCGGGGCGACTCTCGGCCTGTGTTTAAGGAGCCGGCCGGGCATCACGCTCCTTCCTTGGATGGACAACATTCGCAGTTGACACTTTGTGTCATTTTATCCGAGCGGGCGGGCGCCGCGAGGCGGACCGTCCGGGGCGACTCTCGGCCTGTGTTTAAGGAGCCGGCCGGGCATCACGCTCCTTCCTTGGATGGACAACATTCGCAGTTGACACTTTGTGTCATTTTATCCGAGCGGACGGGCGCCGCGAGGCGGACCGTCCGGGGCGACTCTCGGCCTGTGTTTAAGGAGCCGGCCGGGCATCACGCTCCTTCCTTGGATGGACAACATTCGCAGTTGACACTTTGTGTCATTTTGTTCGGCCTGTGTTTAAGGAGGCGGCCGTCCTCCACTCGGTCCGTGTTTAAGGAGCAACACTCGCGCTCCGGTTCGGCCTGTGTTTAAGGAGGCGGCCGTCCTCCCCTTGGTCTGTGTTAAGGGCGACACTCGGTCCGTGTTTAAGGAGCCTGGCCCTCGCGCTCCGGTTCGGCCTGTATTTAGGGAGGCGGCCGTCCTCCGCTTGGTCTGTGTTAAGGGCGACACTCGGTCCGTGTTTAAGGAGCCTGGCCCTGACGCTCCTCTCCGGCCTGTGTTTAAGGAGGCGGCCGTCCTCCCCTTGGTCTGTGTTAAGGGCGACACTCGGTCCGTGTTTAAGGAGCCTGGCCCTCGCGCTCCGGTTCGGCCTGTATTTAGGGAGGCGGCCGTCCTCCGCTTGGTCTGTGTTAAGGGCGACACTCGGTCCGTGTTTAAGGAGCCTGGCCCTGACGCTCCTCTCCGGCCTGTGTTTAAGGAGGCGGCCGTCCTCCCCTTGGTCTGTGTTAAGGGCGACACTCGGTCCGTGTTTAAGGAGCGGCCCTCGCGCTCCGGTTCGGCCTGTATTTAGGGAGGCGGCCGTCCTCCGCTTGGTCTGTGTTAAGGGCGACACTCGGTCCGTGTTTAAGGAGCGGCCCTCGCGCTCCGGTTCGGCCTGTATTTAGGGAGGCGGCCGTCCTCCGCTTGGTCTGTGTTAAGGGCGACACTCGGTCCGTGTTTAAGGAGCCGGCCCTGACGCTCCTCTTCGGCCTGTGTTTAAGGAGGCGGCCGTCCTCCACTTCCTTCCATGCACCACCACATTCGCAGTTGACACTTTGCCATTTTTTCAGAGAGGTGACACTTAGTCGTTTTTTCGAAAGTTGACACTTAGTCGTTTTTTTCAAAAGTTGACACTTTGCCGTTTTTTCAGAGAGGTGACACTTTGTCGTTTTTTCGAAAGTTGACACTTAGCCGTTTTTTCGAAAGTTGACACTTAGCCGTTTTTTCGAAAGTTGACACTTAGTCACTTTTTCGCCACAGTGACACCTCCAGCGCGTGCCACGGCGCTTTTCAGGTCTTCTATCCGACCTTGTGCTGTCGAGGACGGCGTGTCCGACGCCGTGGGGAGACCAGCACCATCTCCTCCATACTCGTAAACGAGGTGCTTTGGAAAACGGGGGGAAAGTCGATGAGTACACTGACTACTGGGACCATTTCATTGTACTCTGGCGCACCTGAAGACCAAAAAAGGTACTGCATCTTAGCCCGGGTACCTCACCCCCTGGTACCTCGAGGAGAACTTAGAAAAATTTCGACAAATTTTTGGTGAGCTCCAGGGAGAGAGGCTGATTTTTCGCTTTTTGAGGCCGACCGCCGAACCGGCGCGGGGCGGACTCACAAGCCCCGCAGAGCCGTGGGCACTTAGTCGTTTTTTCAGAGAGGCGACACTTAGTCGTTTTTTCGGAGGCGACACTTAGTCGTTTTTTCGAAAGTTGACACTTAGCCGTTTTTTCGAAAGTCGACACTTAGCCGTTTTTTTGGAAAGTTGACACTTAGTCGTTTTTTCGAAAGTTGACACTTAGTCGTTTTTTCGCCACAATTGGCTCTGAGCTCCAGGGGGAGAGGCTGGTTTTGCCTTATTTCAGGCCGGCTGGGGAACCGGCGCGGGTCGGATGCACGAGCCCGGCAGAGCCGTGGGCACTTAGAAAATTTTCGCCGATTAAGCTGGGACCTCCAGGCGGAGACCGGCATTCCTCGTCCTCGGGGTTCGACCCAGGAACCGGCGCTGGGCAGACGCCGTAGCCACGCAGAGCCGTGGGCACTTAGAAAATATTCGCCAAGTTGGCTCTGAGCTCCAGGCGGAGAGGCTGGTTTTGCCTTATTTCAGGCCGGCTGGGGAACCGGCGCGGGTCGGATGCACGAGCCCGCAGAGCCGTGGGCACTTTGCCATTTTCTCAGAGTCGACACTTAGTCGTTTTTTCAGAGAGGCGACACTCTGTCGTTTTTTCGAAAGTTGACACTTTGCCGTTTTTTCAGAGAGGCGACACTTAGCCGTTTTTTCGAAAGTTGACACTTAGCCGTTTTTTCGAAAGTCGACACTTAGCCGTTTTTTCAGAGATGTGACACTTTGCCGTTTTTTCGAAAGTCGACACTTAGCCGTTTTTTCAGAGATGTGACACTTAGAAACTTTTTGCCAAGTTGGCTGTGAGCTCCAGGAGGAGACCGTTATTTTTCGTCATTCGAGGCCGACTGCGGAACCGGCGCTGGGCGGACGCCAAAGCTCGGCAGGGCCGTGGGCACTTAGAAACTTTTTGCCAAGTTGGCTGTGAGCTCCAGGAGGAGACCGTTATTTTTCGTCATTCGAGGCCGACTGCGGAACCGGCGCTGGGCGGACGCCAAAGCTCGGCAGGGCCGTGGGCACTTAGAAACTTTTTGCCAAGTTGGCTGTGAGCTCCAGGAGGAGACCGTTATTTTTCGTCATTCGAGGCCGACTGCGGAACCGGCGCTGGGCGGACGCCAAAGCTCGGCAGGGCCGTGGGCACTTAGAAACTTTTTGCCAAGTTGGCTGTGAGCTCCAGGAGGAGACCGTTATTTTTCGTCATTCGAGGCCGACTGCGGAACCGGCGCTGGGCGGACGCCAAAGCTCGGCAGGGCCGTGGGCACTTAGAAACTTTTTGCCAAGTTGGCTGTGAGCTCCAGGAGGAGACCGTTATTTTTCGTCATTCGAGGCCGACTGCGGAACCGGCGCTGGGCGGACGCCAAAGCTCGGCAGGGCCGTGGGCACTTAGAAACTTTTTGCCAAGTTGGCTGTGAGCTCCAGGAGGAGACCGTCATTTTTCGTCATTCGAGGCCGGCTGCAGAACCGGCGCGGGTCGGATGCACGAGCCCGCAGAGCCGTGGGCACTTTGCCACTTTTTCGCCACAATTGGCTGTGAGCTCCAGGAGGAGACCGTTATTTTTCGTCATTCTAGGCCGGTTGCAGAACCGGCGCGGCTCGGATGCACGAGCCCGCAGAGCCGTGGGCACTTAGAAAATTTTCAGAGAGGCGACACTTTGCCATTTTTTCAGAGAGGTGACACTTAGTCGTTTTTTCGAAAGTTGACACTTAGCCGTTTTTTCGAAAGTTGACACTTAGTCGTTTTTTCGAAAGTTGACACTTAGTCGTTTTTTCGCCACAGTGCCCACCTCCAGCGCGTGCCACGGCGCTTTCCAGGTCTTCTATCCGACCTTGTGCTGTCGAGGACGGCGTGTCCGACGCCGTGGGGAGACCAGCACCATCTCCTCCATACTCGTAAACGAGGTGCTTTGGAAAACGGGGGGAAAGTCGATGAGTACACTGACTACTGGGACCATTTCATTGTACTCTGGCGCACCTGAAGACCAAAAAAGGTACTGCATCTTAGCCCGGGTACCTCACCCCCTGGTACCTCAAGGAGAACTTAGAAAAATTTCGACAAATTTTTGGTGAGCTCCAGGGAGAGAGGCTGATTTTTCGCTTTTTGAGGCCGACCGCCGAACCGGCGCGGGGCGGACTCACAAGCCCCGCAGAGCCGTGGGCACTCTGCCGTTTTTTCAGAGAGGCGACACTTAGTCGTTTTTTCGAAAGTTGACACTTAGCCGTTTTTTCGAAAGTTGACACTTAGCCGTTTTTTCGAAAGTCGACACTTAGCCGTTTTTTCGAAAGTTGACACTTAGTCGTTTTTTCGCCGATTTTGCTGGGACCTCCAGGCGAGGACCGGCGTTTTTCGTCTTCCGGGTCCGACCCGGGAACCAGCGCCGAGCGGACACATTCGCTCGCAAGTGCCGTTGGCACTTAGAAAATTTTTCGTTTGTCATGAGCTCCGGGCGAGGACCGGCGTTTTTCGTCTTCCGGGTTCGACCCGGGAACCAGCGCCGAGCGGACACATTCGCTCGCAAGTGCCGTTGGCACTTAGAAAATTTTTCGTTTGTCATGAGCTCCGGGCGGAGACCGGCGTTTTTCGTCTTCCGGGTCCGACCCGGGAACCAGCGCCGAGCGGACACATTCGCTCGCAAGTGCCGTTGGCACTTAGAAAATTTTTCGTTTGTCATGAGCTCCGGGCGAGGACCGGCGTTTTTCGTCTTCCGGGTTCGACCCGGGAACCAGCGCCGAGCGGACACATTCGCTCGCAAGTGCCGTTGGCACTTAGAAAATTTTTCGTTTGTCATGAGCTCCGGGCGGAGACCGGCGTTTTTTGTCTTCCGGGTCCGACCCGGGAACCAGCGCCGAGCGGACACATTCGCTCGCAAGTGCCGTTGGCACTTAGAAAATTTTTCGTTTGTCATGAGCTCCGGGCGGAGACCGGCGTTTTTCGTCTTCCGGGTTCGACCCGGGAACCAGCGCCGAGCGGACACATTCGCTCGCAAGTGCCGTTGGCACTTAGAAAATTTTTCGTTTGTCATGAGCTCCGGGCGGAGACCGGCATTTTTCGTCATTCGAGGCCGACGGGGGAACCAGCCGGAGCGGACACGTTTGCTCGGAAGAGCCGTTGGCACTTAGAAAAAATTCCGTGTCTCGTGAGCTCCAGGGGGGACAGGCTGGTTTTATTCATCCGTAGCCGACATGGGAACCAGCGCGGAGCGGATTGGTGTTGCGC
The DNA here is from genome assembly GCF_054491065.1 of Syngnathus leptorhynchus. NCBI lineage: Eukaryota > Metazoa > Chordata > Actinopteri > Syngnathiformes > Syngnathidae > Syngnathus > Syngnathus leptorhynchus. The sequence goes on from NW_028231999.1 coordinate 25,501, forward strand.
TGGCATATACCTCATCTCTCTCAGGAGTCCCCCCCTTATACGTGCCGATTGTGTTTTGGAAAACGGGGGGTAACTGGATGAGTACACTGACTAGGGGGACCAGTACACTAGCGAGTGGGACCAGTACACTGACTAGTGGGACCAACACACTATGAGCGCCTGGTACCTAAAATGGAAGTATAGAGGCCGACTTTCGGGCAAGATCACGCCGTGTTAGGCTTCCAGGACCTCGGCTAAGCAATTTTAACGGGTCGCCCGGTTCTTTTTTGATCCAGCCCGGTTCTTTTTTTATCCAGCCCGGTTCTTTTTACACTTCCAGCTGGAGCTCGGGAGCGGCTTTTTGCACAAGATCACGCCGTGTTAGGCTTCCAGGACCTCGGCTAAGCAATTTTAACGGGTCGCCCGGTTCTTTTTTGATCCAGCCCGGTTCTTTTTTTTATCCAGCCCGGTTCTTTTTACACTTCCAGCTGGAGCTCGGGAGCGGCTTTTTGCACAAGATCACGCCGGGTTAGGCTTCCAGGACCTCGGCTAAGCAATTTTAACGGGCCGCCCGGTTCTTTTTTTTATCCAGCCCGGTTCTTTTTACACTTCCAGCTGGAGCTCGGGAGCGGCTTTTTGCACAAGATCACGCCGGGTTAGGCTTCCAGGACCTCGGCTAAGCAATTTTAACGGGTCGCCCGGTTCTTTTTTGATCCAGCCCGGTTCTTTTTTTATCCAGCCCGGTTCTTTTTACACTTCCAGCTGGAGCTCGGGAGCGGCTTTTTGCACAAGATCACGCCGTGTTAGGCTTCCAGGACCTCGGCTAAGCAATTTTAACGGGTCGCCCGGTTCTTTTTTGATCCAGCCCGGTTCTTTTTTTATCCAGCCCGGTTCTTTTTACACTTCCAGCTGGAGCTCGGGAGCGGCTTTTTGCACAAGATCACGCCGTGTTAGGCTTCCAGGACCTCGGCTAAGCAATTTTAACGGGTCGCCCGGTTCTTTTTTGATCCAGCCCGGTTCTTTTTTTTATCCAGCCCGGTTCTTTTCACACTTCCAGCTGGAGCTCGGCAGCGGCTATTTGCACAAGATCACGCCGGGTTAGGCTTCCAGGACCTCGGCTAAGAAATTTTAACGGGTCGCCCGGTTCTTTTTTGATCCAGCCCGGTTCTTTTTTTTATCCAGCCCGGTTCTTTTTACACTTCCAGCTGGAGCTCGGGAGCGGCTTTTTGCACAAGATCACGCCGGGTTAGGCTTCCAGGACCTCGGCTAAGCAATTTTAACGGGCCGCCCGGTTCTTTTTTTTATCCAGCCCGGTTCTTTTTACACTTCCAGCTGGAGCTCGGGAGCGGCTTTTTGCACAAGATCACGCCGGGTTAGGCTTCCAGGACCTCGGCTAAGCAATTTTAACGGGTCGCCCGGTTCTTTTTTGATCCAGCCCGGTTCTTTTTTTATCCAGCCCGGTTCTTTTTACACTTCCAGCTGGAGCTCGGGAGCGGCTTTTTGCAAAAGATCACGCCGGGTTAGGCTTCCAGGACCTCGGCTAAGCAATTTTAACGGGTCGCCCGGTTCTTTTTTGATCCAGCCCGGTTCTTTTTTTATCCAGCCCGGTTCTTTTTACACTTCCAGCTGGAGCTCGGGAGCGGCTTTTTGCACAAGATCACGCCGTGTTAGGCTTCCAGGACCTCGGCTAAGCAATTTTAACGGGTCGCCCGGTTCTTTTTTGATCCAGCCCGGTTCTTTTTTTTATCCAGCCCGGTTCTTTTCACACTTCCAGCTGGAGCTCGGCAGCGGCTATTTGCACAAGATCACGCCGGGTTAGGCTTCCAGGACCTCGGCTAAGCAATTTTAACGGGCCGCCCGGTTCTTTTTTTTATCCAGCCCGGTTCTTTTTACACTTCCAGCTGGAGCTCGGGAGCGGCTTTTTGCACAAGATCACGCCGTGTTAGGCTTCCAGGACCTCGGCTAAGCAAATTTAACGGGCCGCCCGGTTCTTTTTTTTATCCAGCCCGGTTCTTTTTTTATCCAGCCCGGTTCTTTTTACACTTCCAGCTGGAGCTCGGGAGCGGCTTTTTGCACAAGATCACGCCGTGTTAGGCTTCCAGGACCTCGGCTAAGCAATTTTAACGGGTCGCCCGGTTCTTTTTTTATCCAGCCCGGTTCTTTTTTTTATCCAGCCCGGTTCTTTTTACACTTCCAGCTGGAGCTCGGGAGGGACTTTTTGGGCAAGATCACGCCGACTTAGCAAGCAAGGTGGAAGTGCCAGCATGCTCCGTGGCTGGAAGTGTGGATGTGCCAGCACCCTCCGTGCCTGGAGCTATGGAAGTGTGGAGCTCCAGCACCCTCCGTGCCTATGGAAGTGTGGAGCTCCAGCACCCTCCGTGCCTATGGAAGTGTGGAGCTCCAGCACCCTCCCTGCCTATGGAAGTGTGGAGCTCCAGCACCCTCCCTGCCTATGGAAGTGTGGAGCTCCAGCACCCTCCCTGCCTATGGAAGTGTGGAGCTCCAGCACCCTCCCTGCCTATGGAAGTGTGGAGCTCCAGCACCCTCCCTGCCTATGGAAGTGTGGAGCTCCAGCACCCTCCCTGCCTATGGAAGTGTGGAGCTCCAGCACCCTCCCTGCCTATGGAAGTGTGGAGCTCCAGCACCCTCCCTGCCTATGGAAGTGTGGAGCTCCAGCACCCTCCCTGCCTATGGAAGTGTGGAGCTCCAGCACCCTCCCTGCCTATGGAAGTGTGGAGCTCCAGCACCCTCCCTGCCTATGGAAGTGTGGAGCTCCAGCACCCTCCCTGCCTATGGAAGTGTGGAGCTCCAGCACCCTCCCTGCCTATGGAAGTGTGGAGCTCCAGCACCCTCCCTGCCTATGGAAGTGTGGAGCTCCAGCACCCTCCCTGCCTATGGAAGTGTGGAGCTCCAGCACCCTCCCTGCCTATGGAAGTGTGGAGCTCCAGCACCCTCCGTGCCTGGAGCTATGGAGCTATGGAGCTATGGAAGTATGGAGCTATGGAGCTATGGAAGTATGGAGCTATGGAGCTCTGGAGCTATGGAGCTATGGAAGTATGGAGCTATGGAGCTATGGAGGTATGGAGCTATGGAGCTCTGGAGCTCTGGAGCTATGGAGCTATGGAAGTATGGAGCTATGGAGCTCTGGAGCTATGGAGCTATGGAAGTATGGAGCTATGGAGCTATGGAGGTATGGAGCTATGGAGCTCTGGAGCTCTGGAGCTATGGAGCTATGGAAGTATGGAGCTATGGAGCTCTGGAGCTCTGGAGCTATGGAGCTATGGAAGTATGGAGCTATGGAGCTCTGGAGCTATGGAGCTATGGAGCTATGGAAATGTGGAGCTATGGAGCTATGGAGCTATGGAGCTATGGAAGTATGGAAGTATGGAGCTATGGAGCTATGGAGCTCTGGAAGTATGGAGCTATGGAGCTATGGAGCTCTGGAGGTATGGAGCTATGGAGCCCTGGAGCCCTGGAGCTATGGAGCCCTGGAGCTATGGAGCTATGGAGCCCTGGAGCTATGGAGCTATGGAGCTATGGAGCCCTGGAGCTATGGAGCTATGGAGCTCTGGTGCTATGGAGCTATGGAGCTCTGGTGCTATGGAGCTATGGAGCTCTGGTGCTATGGAGCTATGGAGCTCTGGTGCTATGGAGCTATGGAGCTCTGGTGCTATGGAGCTCTGGTGCTATGGAGCTCTGGTGCTATGGAGCTATGGAGCTCTGGTGCTATGGAGCTATGGAGCTCTGGAGGTATGGAGCTCTGGAGGTATGGAGCTCTGGAGGTATGGAGCTATGGAGCCCTGGAGCTCTGGAGGTATGGAGCTATGGTGCTATGGAGCTCTGAAGCCATGGAGCTCTGGTGCTATGGAGCTATAGAGCTCTGGTGCTATGGAGCTATGGAGGTATGGAGCCACCAGCCAGCACCCTCCGTGGCTGGATCAATGGAAGTGTTTTAGGTACCAGGCAGCCAAAGGGCCGAGGCCTCACGCTCGACCACGCCGGCGCAGAGTTCCAGCCGCTCGGATAAGCTCTGTCACTCACCCGCCGCGCAGCCACCGGTAACGGGGAAATGTCGCCGCCTGGCGGACACGCCGTTGTAAATGAATGGGCTTTCGCACTTAGTGCAATTTTCGCCAACTCTCTGACTTAGAGCTATGGAAGTATGGAGCTATGGAGCCACCAGCCACCCAGGCTGGAGCTATGGAGCTCTGGAGGTATGGAGCTCAGGTGCTATGGAAGTATGGAGCTATGGAGCTATGGAAGTATGGAGCTATGGAGCTATGGAGCTCTGGAAGTATGGAGCTATGGAGCTCTGGAGGTATGGAGCTATGGAGCCCTGGAGCCCTGGAGCTATGGAGCTCTGGTGCTATGGAGGTATGGAGCTCTGGAGGTATGGAGCTCTGGAGGTATGGAGCTATGGAGCTATGGAGCCCTGGAGCTATGGAGCTATGGAGCCCTGGAGCTATGGAGCTATGGAGCCCTGGAGCTATGGAGCTATGGAGCTCTGGTGCTATGGAGCTATGGAGCTCTGGTGCTATGGAGCTATGGAGCTCTGGTGCTATGGAGCTATGGAGCTCTGGAAGTATGGAGCTATGGAGCTCTGGAGGTATGGAGCTATGGAGCCCTGGAGCTATGGAGCCCTGGAGCTATGGAAGTATGGAGCTCTGGTGCTATGGAGCTATGGAGCTCTGGTGCTATGGAGCTATGGAGCTCTGGAGCTATGGAGCTCTGGAGGTATGGAGCTATGGAGCTATGGAGCTCTGGAGGTATGGAGCTATGGAGCTATGGAAGTATGGAGCTCTGGTGCTATGGAGCTATGGAGCTCTGGTGCTATGGAGCTATGGAGCTCTGGTGCTATGGAGCTATGGAGCTATGGAGCTCTGGAAGTATGGAGCTCTGGTGCTATGGAGCTATGGAGCTCTGGTGCTATGGAGCTATGGAGCTCTGGTGCTATGGAGCTATGGAGCTCTGGTGCTATGGAGCTCTGGTGCTATGGAGCTCTGGTGCTATGGAGCTATGGAGCTCTGGTGCTATGGAGCTATGGAGCTCTGGAGGTATGGAGCTCTGGAGGTATGGAGCACTGGAGGTATGGAGCTTTGGAGCCCTGGAGCTCTGGAGGTATGGAGCTATGGTGCTATGGAGCTCTGAAGCCATGGAGCTCTGGTGCTATGGAGCTCTGGAGCTCTGGAGGTATGGAGCTCTGGAGGTATGGAGCTATGGAGCCCTGGAGCTCTGGAGGTATGGAGCTATGGTGCTATGGAGCTCTGAAGCCATGGAGCTCTGGTGCTATGGAGCTCTGGAGCTCTGGAGGTATGGAGCTCTGGAGGTATGGAGCTATGGAGCCCTGGAGCTCTGGAGGTATGGAGCTATGGTGCTATGGAGCTCTGAAGCCATGGAGCTCTGGTGCTATGGAGCTCTGGAGCTCTGGAGGTATGGAGCTCTGGAGGTATGGAGCTCTGGAGGTATGGAGCTATGGAGCCCTGGAGCTCTGGAGGTATGGAGCTATGGTGCTATGGAGCTCTGAAGCCATGGAGCTCTGGTGCTATGGAGCTCTGGAGGTATGGAGCTCTGGAGGTATGGAGCTCTGGAGGTATGGAGCTATGGAGCCCTGGAGCTCTGGAGGTATGGAGCTATGGTGCTATGGAGCTCTGAAGCCATGGAGCTCTGGTGCTATGGAGCTCTGGAGGTATGGAGCTCTGGAGGTATGGAGCTCTGGAGGTATGGAGCTATGGAGCCCTGGAGCTCTGGAGGTATGGAGCTATGGTGCTATGGAGCTCTGAAGCCATGGAGCTCTGGTGCTATGGAGCTATGGAGCTCTGGTGCTATGGAGCTATGGAGGTATGGAGCCACCAGCCAGCACCCTCCGTGGCTGGATCAATGGAAGTGTTTTAGGTACCAGGCAGCCAAAGGGCCGAGGCCTCACGCTCGACCACGCCGGCGCAGAGTTCCAGCCGCTCGGATAAGCTCTGTCACTCACCCGCCGCGCAGCCACCGGTAACGGGGAAATGTCGCCGCCTTGTGGACACGCCGTTGTAAATGAATGGGCTTTCGCACTTAGTGCAATTTTCGCCAACTCTCTGACTTAGAGCTATGGAAGTATGGAGCTATGGAGCCACCAGCCACCCAGGCTGGAGCTCTGGAGCTCTGGAGCTCTGGTGCTATGGAAGTATGGAGCTCTGGTGCTATGGAAGTATGGAGCTATGGAGCTATGGAAGTATGGAGCTATGGAGCTCTGGAAGTATGGAGCTATGGAGCTATGGAGGTATGGAGCTATGGAGCCCTGGAGCTATGGAGCCCTGGAGCTATGGAAGTATGGAGCTCTGGTGCTATGGAGCTATGGAGCTCTGGTGCTATGGAGCTATGGAGCTCTGGTGCTATGGAGCTATGGAGCTATGGAGCTCTGGTGCTATGGAGCTATGGAGCTCTGGTGCTATGGAGCTATGGAGCTCTGGTGCTATGGAGCTCTGGAGCTCTGGAGGTATGGAGCTCTGGTGCTATGGAGCTATGGAGCTCTGGTGCTATGGAGCTATGGAGCTCTGGTGCTATGGAGCTCTGGAGGTATGGAGCTCTGGTGCTATGGAGCTATGGAAGTATAGAGCTATGGAAGTATGGAGCTCTGGAGGTATGGAGGTATGGAGCTATGGAGCTCTGCAGCTATGGAAGTATGGAGCTCTGGAGGTATGGAGCCACCAGCCAGCACCCTCCGTGGCTGGATCAATGGAAGTGTTTAGGTACCAGGCAGCCAAAGGGCCGAGGCCTCACGCTCGACCACGCCGGCGCAGAGTTCCAGCCGCTCGGATAAGCTCTGTCACTCACCCGCCGCGCAGCCACCGGTAACGGGGAAATGTCGCCGCCTGGCGGACACGCCGTTGTAAATGAATGGGCTATCCCCGGGCGCGCCCTTTACGCACGCCCGCCGTCATTCTACGGAGACTAAGTTCCGCCCCGGGGAGGCTGCCTCCTCCCCTCCGCGGCCCGGGGATGCTGCCTCATCCCCGGACGCGCCCTTTACGCACGCCCGCCGTCATTCTACGGAGACTAAGTTCCGCCCCGGGGAGGCTGCCTCCTCCCCTCCGCGGCCCAGGGATGCTGCCTCATCCCCGGGCGCGCCCGCTGTCTTCCGCCGCGGCGTAATTTCTTCAAAGTCCGATGACGCCCCTGGTAGCGGCCCACCCCGGAGGGGGGATGCCGACCGGCCCCCGGAGGTGACACCGGCCGACAAAAGGTTGGATCGAGGGCTGACTCTCAATAGATCGCAGCGATGTAGCTGCTCTGCTACTTACGAGACCCTGACCCAGAATCAGGTCGTATGCAAGTCATTTAGACCTGATAGGCTGCCTCCCTGTCGGAGGTGATAGGGCAGACATTCGAATGAGACGTCGCCGCCGCGGAGGGCCGGCGATCGGCTGGAAGTTATCGAGGATCACCAAGGGAGGCCGGGCCGGACGCGCGGAGGGCCGCGGCGCGGCGCGTGAACGCCGGCGCGACCCCTGGGCCCGCGCGCCCGGGCACCGCGTGGGTTTTGGGTCTGATAAATGCGCGCGTCCCCGGAGGTCGGCGCCCGTTTGCATGTATTAGCTCTAGAATTGCCACAGTTATCCAAGTAACTGAGGAGCGATCAAAGGAACCATAACTGATTTAATGAGCCATTCGCAGTTTCGCTGTACGGGCCGTGTGCACTTAGACTTGCATGGCTTAATCTTTGAGACAAGCATATGCTACTGGCAGGATCAACCAGGTAGGAGAGAGGGTGGCTGGGTAGCGCCTCTCGCTCGCCGGCCCGCCGGAGCGGGGGCTCGCGCGACTGTTTTCCGGACGCCGGCCGCGGTTCGCGGGGGCTCTAGGTGGTCTGAGGCTGCCGCGGGGTGAGATGGATCGGGCTGGACCCGGCGCAGCCGAAGCCGAGGACGCGGAACCTCGAACGCGACCCTCGCGGACCCCTAAACGAGAGGAGCTGCGCCCGGCCTCGTAAGACACCCCCTGTCCGGTGCTGAGTTTGACCCCGACGCCGCTGACCGCCGCCGCCGCCTTGCCGCTAGCCCTCCGCACGTGTGGGGCCGGTGCGCGACCCGTAGGACGGCCGGCAACTCGCTCGTTTGGCGGGGCGATGCAAGGTTAGGCGAACCGGGCGGTAACTCGTGCAGTCGGTTGGACGACTTTGCGGTGGACAGGGTGGTGCGAATCCGGCGGGACGGCCCTTCGATGGAGCCCGCTGCAGGGGGACGTTCGGTGGGTTGAGCCGCGCTCGCCGCGGAACCTTCGAGCGCCGCTACTCAGCAAGTAAACGAGAGGGAGCTGCGCCCGGCCTCGTAAGACGCCTCTTCTCCGGTGCGAGCGCCCCGACGCCGCTGGCCGCCGCCGCCGCCTTGCCGCTATCCCGCCGCGCGTTTGGGGCCGGAGGGCGACCCGTAGGACGGCCCGCCGACTACACGACCGTTTGGCAGAGCGAGTGCAAGGTTAGGCGAGCTGGGCGGTAACTCGGGTTAGTCTGGGGAGACTGGCGGTGGACAGGGGGGCGCGAATCCGGCCGGGCGGCCCCATCGATTAAGCATTGGTAGGGGGCCGAGGATGAGCCGTGCGAAGTGGCCTCGGAAGCGGTCCGGGGGGGACGACGGGGGGGGACGGGCGTCGGCCCTCCGGCCCGAGCAGAGAACGTTCGGTCACCCAGGCGGGAATCTGCGCCCCGGCCCGAGTCGGACTCGGTCGGTGCGGCCCGCTGAGGCCCTCAACTATTCCCGTACGCGGGGGTCGGGAGCTGCGGCGCTGCGCCGGCGACTTACCCGCGCGAGGCACGCACTGCGTGCGGCCAGGATGCGGAGTTGGATCGGCGCTGGTTGGGAACCCTCGGGGAACGAAGGCGGACGGTGGCCAGCCGGCGCCGACGAACCCGTCGGGGAGGGGGCTGGTGGCAGGCGCGATCGGCACTATTGCTGACTGCCGGGAGGGAAGCTGCGCCCCGGCCGAGTCAGACTCAGCCGTTGCGGCCCCCCCGAGCCCGCAGCGCGTAGCGCGGAAGCCATACGCCCCCCCGATGCGGAGCGACAGACGCCCCCGCGACCGCGGTTGGTCGGGAAGGCTTTTCGGATAGAGGTCGGACGGTGTGTGTGGACGGCTTCCCGTGGTGCCGCCGCTATCAAGCCGGAGGGTTTGAGAAACGTCATTCGCAGAAGGACCGGCGCGGCCGGCGGACGCTCGCACGCGCGGCGCCCGACACTCAGCCGCTCGCTCGGCCTCCGTGGATCGTGGCTAGGTGGGATGGATGCTTTTTCCGGGTCGTCTCGGTCTCGCCGCAGTACGGTCGCGCCGGGGCCTGCGGGGCGGCGCGGGGAGCGCCAACATTCGTAGTTGACACTTTGTTTCATTTTATCCGAGCGGGCGGGCGCCTCGAGAGGCGGACCGTCCGGGGCGACTCTCGGCCTTTGTTTAAGGAGCCGGCCGGGCATCACGCTCCTTCCTTGGATGGACAACATTCGTAGTTGACACTTTGTGTCATTTTATCCGAGCGGGCGGGCGCCGCGAGGCGGACCGTCCGGGGCGACTCTCGGCCTGTGTTTAAGGAGCCGGCCGGGCATCACGCTCCTTCCTTGGATGGACAACATTCGCAGTTGACACTTTGTGTCATTTTATCCGAGCAGACGGGCGCCGCGAGGCGGACCGTCCGGGGCGACTCTCGGCCTGTGTTTTCGGAGCCGGCCGGGCCTCACGCTCCCTCCTTGGATGGACAACATTCGTAGTTGACACTTTGTGTCATTTTATCCGAGCGGGCGGGCGCCGCGAGGCGGACCGTCCGGGGCGACTCTCGGCCTGTGTTTAAGGAGCCGGCCGGGCATCACGCTCCTTCCTTGGATGGACAACATTCGCAGTTGACACTTTGTGTCATTTTATCCGAGCAGACGGGCGCCGCGAGGCGGACCGTCCGGGGCGACTCTCGGCCTGTGTTTTCGGAGCCGGCCGGGCCTCACGCTCCCTCCTTGGATGGACAACATTCGCAGTTGACACTTTGTGTCATTTTATCCGAGCGGGCGGGCGCCGCGAGGCGGACCGTCCGGGGAGACTCTCGGCCTGTGTTTAAGGAGCCGGCCGGGCATCACGCTCCTTCCTTGGATGGACAACATTCGTAGTTGACACTTTGTGTCATTTTATCCGAGCGGGCGGGCGCCGCGAGGCGGACCGTCCGGGGCGACTCTCGGCCTTTGTTTAAGGAGCCGGCCGGGCATCACGCTCCTTCCTTGGATGGACAACATTCGCAGTTGACACTTTGTGTCATTTTATCCGAGCGGGCGGGCGCCGCGAGGCGGACCGTCCGGGGCGACTCTCGGCCTGTGTTTAAGGAGCCGGCCGGGCATCACGCTCCTTCCTTGGATGGACAACATTCGCAGTTGACACTTTGTGTCATTTTATCCGAGCAGACGGGCGCCGCGAGGCGGACCGTCCGGGGCGACTCTCGGCCTGTGTTTAAGGAGCCGGCCGGGCATCACGCTCCTTCCTTGGATGGACAACATTCGCAGTTGACACTTTGTGTCATTTTATCCGAGCGGGCGGGCGCCGCGAGGCGGACCGTCCGGGGCGACTCTCGGCCTGTGTTTAAGGAGCCGGCCGGGCATCACGCTCCTTCCTTGGATGGACAACATTCGCAGTTGACACTTTGTGTCATTTTATCCGAGCGGACGGGCGCCGCGAGGCGGACCGTCCGGGGCGACTCTCGGCCTGTGTTTAAGGAGCCGGCCGGGCATCACGCTCCTTCCTTGGATGGACAACATTCGCAGTTGACACTTTGTGTCATTTTGTTCGGCCTGTGTTTAAGGAGGCGGCCGTCCTCCACTCGGTCCGTGTTTAAGGAGCAACACTCGCGCTCCGGTTCGGCCTGTGTTTAAGGAGGCGGCCGTCCTCCCCTTGGTCTGTGTTAAGGGCGACACTCGGTCCGTGTTTAAGGAGCCTGGCCCTCGCGCTCCGGTTCGGCCTGTATTTAGGGAGGCGGCCGTCCTCCGCTTGGTCTGTGTTAAGGGCGACACTCGGTCCGTGTTTAAGGAGCCTGGCCCTGACGCTCCTCTCCGGCCTGTGTTTAAGGAGGCGGCCGTCCTCCCCTTGGTCTGTGTTAAGGGCGACACTCGGTCCGTGTTTAAGGAGCCTGGCCCTCGCGCTCCGGTTCGGCCTGTATTTAGGGAGGCGGCCGTCCTCCGCTTGGTCTGTGTTAAGGGCGACACTCGGTCCGTGTTTAAGGAGCCTGGCCCTGACGCTCCTCTCCGGCCTGTGTTTAAGGAGGCGGCCGTCCTCCCCTTGGTCTGTGTTAAGGGCGACACTCGGTCCGTGTTTAAGGAGCGGCCCTCGCGCTCCGGTTCGGCCTGTATTTAGGGAGGCGGCCGTCCTCCGCTTGGTCTGTGTTAAGGGCGACACTCGGTCCGTGTTTAAGGAGCGGCCCTCGCGCTCCGGTTCGGCCTGTATTTAGGGAGGCGGCCGTCCTCCGCTTGGTCTGTGTTAAGGGCGACACTCGGTCCGTGTTTAAGGAGCCGGCCCTGACGCTCCTCTTCGGCCTGTGTTTAAGGAGGCGGCCGTCCTCCACTTCCTTCCATGCACCACCACATTCGCAGTTGACACTTTGCCATTTTTTCAGAGAGGTGACACTTAGTCGTTTTTTCGAAAGTTGACACTTAGTCGTTTTTTTCAAAAGTTGACACTTTGCCGTTTTTTCAGAGAGGTGACACTTTGTCGTTTTTTCGAAAGTTGACACTTAGCCGTTTTTTCGAAAGTTGACACTTAGCCGTTTTTTCGAAAGTTGACACTTAGTCACTTTTTCGCCACAGTGACACCTCCAGCGCGTGCCACGGCGCTTTTCAGGTCTTCTATCCGACCTTGTGCTGTCGAGGACGGCGTGTCCGACGCCGTGGGGAGACCAGCACCATCTCCTCCATACTCGTAAACGAGGTGCTTTGGAAAACGGGGGGAAAGTCGATGAGTACACTGACTACTGGGACCATTTCATTGTACTCTGGCGCACCTGAAGACCAAAAAAGGTACTGCATCTTAGCCCGGGTACCTCACCCCCTGGTACCTCGAGGAGAACTTAGAAAAATTTCGACAAATTTTTGGTGAGCTCCAGGGAGAGAGGCTGATTTTTCGCTTTTTGAGGCCGACCGCCGAACCGGCGCGGGGCGGACTCACAAGCCCCGCAGAGCCGTGGGCACTTAGTCGTTTTTTCAGAGAGGCGACACTTAGTCGTTTTTTCGGAGGCGACACTTAGTCGTTTTTTCGAAAGTTGACACTTAGCCGTTTTTTCGAAAGTCGACACTTAGCCGTTTTTTTGGAAAGTTGACACTTAGTCGTTTTTTCGAAAGTTGACACTTAGTCGTTTTTTCGCCACAATTGGCTCTGAGCTCCAGGGGGAGAGGCTGGTTTTGCCTTATTTCAGGCCGGCTGGGGAACCGGCGCGGGTCGGATGCACGAGCCCGGCAGAGCCGTGGGCACTTAGAAAATTTTCGCCGATTAAGCTGGGACCTCCAGGCGGAGACCGGCATTCCTCGTCCTCGGGGTTCGACCCAGGAACCGGCGCTGGGCAGACGCCGTAGCCACGCAGAGCCGTGGGCACTTAGAAAATATTCGCCAAGTTGGCTCTGAGCTCCAGGCGGAGAGGCTGGTTTTGCCTTATTTCAGGCCGGCTGGGGAACCGGCGCGGGTCGGATGCACGAGCCCGCAGAGCCGTGGGCACTTTGCCATTTTCTCAGAGTCGACACTTAGTCGTTTTTTCAGAGAGGCGACACTCTGTCGTTTTTTCGAAAGTTGACACTTTGCCGTTTTTTCAGAGAGGCGACACTTAGCCGTTTTTTCGAAAGTTGACACTTAGCCGTTTTTTCGAAAGTCGACACTTAGCCGTTTTTTCAGAGATGTGACACTTTGCCGTTTTTTCGAAAGTCGACACTTAGCCGTTTTTTCAGAGATGTGACACTTAGAAACTTTTTGCCAAGTTGGCTGTGAGCTCCAGGAGGAGACCGTTATTTTTCGTCATTCGAGGCCGACTGCGGAACCGGCGCTGGGCGGACGCCAAAGCTCGGCAGGGCCGTGGGCACTTAGAAACTTTTTGCCAAGTTGGCTGTGAGCTCCAGGAGGAGACCGTCTTTTTTCGTCATTCGAGGCCGACTGCGGAACCGGCGCTGGGCGGACGCCAAAGCTCGGCAGGGCCGTGGGCACTTAGAAACTTTTTGCCAAGTTGGCTGTGAGCTCCAGGAGGAGACCGTTATTTTTCGTCATTCGAGGCCGACTGCGGAACCGGCGCTGGGCGGACGCCAAAGCTCGGCAGGGCCGTGGGCACTTAGAAACTTTTTGCCAAGTTGGCTGTGAGCTCCAGGAGGAGACCGTTATTTTTCGTCATTCGAGGCCGACTGCGGAACCGGCGCTGGGCGGACGCCAAAGCTCGGCAGGGCCGTGGGCACTTAGAAACTTTTTGCCAAGTTGGCTGTGAGCTCCAGGAGGAGACCGTTATTTTTCGTCATTCGAGGCCGACTGCGGAACCGGCGCTGGGCGGACGCCAAAGCTCGGCAGGGCCGTGGGCACTTAGAAACTTTTTGCCAAGTTGGCTGTGAGCTCCAGGAGGAGACCGTCATTTTTCGTCATTCGAGGCCGGCTGCAGAACCGGCGCGGGTCGGATGCACGAGCCCGCAGAGCCGTGGGCACTTTGCCACTTTTTCGCCACAATTGGCTGTGAGCTCCAGGAGGAGACCGTTATTTTTCGTCATTCTAGGCCGGTTGCAGAACCGGCGCGGCTCGGATGCACGAGCCCGCAGAGCCGTGGGCACTTAGAAAATTTTCAGAGAGGCGACACTTTGCCATTTTTTCAGAGAGGTGACACTTAGTCGTTTTTTCGAAAGTTGACACTTAGCCGTTTTTTCGAAAGTTGACACTTAGTCGTTTTTTCGAAAGTTGACACTTAGTCGTTTTTTCGCCACAGTGCCCACCTCCAGCGCGTGCCACGGCGCTTTCCAGGTCTTCTATCCGACCTTGTGCTGTCGAGGACGGCGTGTCCGACGCCGTGGGGAGACCAGCACCATCTCCTCCATACTCGTAAACGAGGTGCTTTGGAAAACGGGGGGAAAGTCGATGAGTACACTGACTACTGGGACCATTTCATTGTACTCTGGCGCACCTGAAGACCAAAAAAGGTACTGCATCTTAGCCCGGGTACCTCACCCCCTGGTACCTCAAGGAGAACTTAGAAAAATTTCGACAAATTTTTGGTGAGCTCCAGGGAGAGAGGCTGATTTTTCGCTTTTTGAGGCCGACCGCCGAACCGGCGCGGGGCGGACTCACAAGCCCCGCAGAGCCGTGGGCACTCTGCCGTTTTTTCAGAGAGGCGACACTTAGTCGTTTTTTCGAAAGTTGACACTTAGCCGTTTTTTCGAAAGTTGACACTTAGCCGTTTTTTCGAAAGTCGACACTTAGCCGTTTTTTCGAAAGTTGACACTTAGTCGTTTTTTCGCCGATTTTGCTGGGACCTCCAGGCGAGGACCGGCGTTTTTCGTCTTCCGGGTCCGACCCGGGAACCAGCGCCGAGCGGACACATTCGCTCGCAAGTGCCGTTGGCACTTAGAAAATTTTTCGTTTGTCATGAGCTCCGGGCGAGGACCGGCGTTTTTCGTCTTCCGGGTTCGACCCGGGAACCAGCGCCGAGCGGACACATTCGCTCGCAAGTGCCGTTGGCACTTAGAAAATTTTTCGTTTGTCATGAGCTCCGGGCGGAGACCGGCGTTTTTCGTCTTCCGGGTCCGACCCGGGAACCAGCGCCGAGCGGACACATTCGCTCGCAAGTGCCGTTGGCACTTAGAAAATTTTTCGTTTGTCATGAGCTCCGGGCGAGGACCGGCGTTTTTCGTCTTCCGGGTTCGACCCGGGAACCAGCGCCGAGCGGACACATTCGCTCGCAAGTGCCGTTGGCACTTAGAAAATTTTTCGTTTGTCATGAGCTCCGGGCGGAGACCGGCGTTTTTTGTCTTCCGGGTCCGACCCGGGAACCAGCGCCGAGCGGACACATTCGCTCGCAAGTGCCGTTGGCACTTAGAAAATTTTTCGTTTGTCATGAGCTCCGGGCGAGGACCGGCGTTTTTCGTCTTCCGGGTTCGACCCGGGAACCAGCGCCGAGCGGACACATTCGCTCGCAAGTGCCGTTGGCACTTAGAAAATTTTTCGTTTGTCATGAGCTCCGGGCGGAGACCGGCGTTTTTCGTCTTCCGGGTTCGACCCGGGAACCAGCGCCGAGCGGACACATTCGCTCGCAAGTGCCGTTGGCACTTAGAAAATTTTTCGTTTGTCATGAGCTCCGGGCGGAGACCGGCATTTTTCGTCATTCGAGGCCGACGGGGGAACCAGCCGGAGCGGACACGTTTGCTCGGAAGAGCCGTTGGCACTTAGAAAAAATTCCGTGTCTCGTGAGCTCCAGGGGGGACAGGCTGGTTTTATTCATCCGTAGCCGACATGGGAACCAGCGCGGAGCGGATTGGTGTTGCGCTGGCATATACCTCATCTCTCTCAGGAGTCCCCCCCTTATACGTGCCGATTGTGTTTTGGAAAACGGGGGGTAACTGGATGAGTACACTGACTAGGGGGACCAGTACACTAGCGAGTGGGACCAGTACACTGACTAGTGGGACCAACACACTATGAGCGCCTGGTACCTAAAATGGAAGTATAGAGGCCGACTTTCGGGCAAGATCACGCCGTGTTAGGCTTCCAGGACCTCGGCTAAGCAATTTTAACGGGTCGCCCGGTTCTTTTTTGATCCAGCCCGGTTCTTTTTTTATCCAGCCCGGTTCTTTTTACACTTCCAGCTGGAGCTCGGGAGCGGCTTTTTGCACAAGATCACGCCGTGTTAGGCTTCCAGGACCTCGGCTAAGCAATTTTAACGGGTCGCCCGGTTCTTTTTTGATCCAGCCCGGTTCTTTTTTTTATCCAGCCCGGTTCTTTTTACACTTCCAGCTGGAGCTCGGGAGCGGCTTTTTGCACAAGATCACGCCGGGTTAGGCTTCCAGGACCTCGGCTAAGCAATTTTAACGGGCCGCCCGGTTCTTTTTTTTATCCAGCCCGGTTCTTTTTACACTTCCAGCTGGAGCTCGGGAGCGGCTTTTTGCACAAGATCACGCCGGGTTAGGCTTCCAGGACCTCGGCTAAGCAATTTTAACGGGTCGCCCGGTTCTTTTTTGATCCAGCCCGGTTCTTTTTTTATCCAGCCCGGTTCTTTTTACACTTCCAGCTGGAGCTCGGGAGCGGCTTTTTGCACAAGATCACGCCGTGTTAGGCTTCCAGGACCTCGGCTAAGCAATTTTAACGGGTCGCCCGGTTCTTTTTTGATCCAGCCCGGTTCTTTTTTTATCCAGCCCGGTTCTTTTTACACTTCCAGCTGGAGCTCGGGAGCGGCTTTTTGCACAAGATCACGCCGTGTTAGGCTTCCAGGACCTCGGCTAAGCAATTTTAACGGGTCGCCCGGTTCTTTTTTGATCCAGCCCGGTTCTTTTTTTTATCCAGCCCGGTTCTTTTCACACTTCCAGCTGGAGCTCGGCAGCGGCTATTTGCACAAGATCACGCCGGGTTAGGCTTCCAGGACCTCGGCTAAGAAATTTTAACGGGTCGCCCGGTTCTTTTTTGATCCAGCCCGGTTCTTTTTTTTATCCAGCCCGGTTCTTTTTACACTTCCAGCTGGAGCTCGGGAGCGGCTTTTTGCACAAGATCACGCCGGGTTAGGCTTCCAGGACCTCGGCTAAGCAATTTTAACGGGCCGCCCGGTTCTTTTTTTTATCCAGCCCGGTTCTTTTTACACTTCCAGCTGGAGCTCGGGAGCGGCTTTTTGCACAAGATCACGCCGGGTTAGGCTTCCAGGACCTCGGCTAAGCAATTTTAACGGGTCGCCCGGTTCTTTTTTGATCCAGCCCGGTTCTTTTTTTATCCAGCCCGGTTCTTTTTACACTTCCAGCTGGAGCTCGGGAGCGGCTTTTTGCAAAAGATCACGCCGGGTTAGGCTTCCAGGACCTCGGCTAAGCAATTTTAACGGGTCGCCCGGTTCTTTTTTGATCCAGCCCGGTTCTTTTTTTATCCAGCCCGGTTCTTTTTACACTTCCAGCTGGAGCTCGGGAGCGGCTTTTTGCACAAGATCACGCCGTGTTAGGCTTCCAGGACCTCGGCTAAGCAATTTTAACGGGTCGCCCGGTTCTTTTTTGATCCAGCCCGGTTCTTTTTTTTATCCAGCCCGGTTCTTTTCACACTTCCAGCTGGAGCTCGGCAGCGGCTATTTGCACAAGATCACGCCGGGTTAGGCTTCCAGGACCTCGGCTAAGCAATTTTAACGGGCCGCCCGGTTCTTTTTTTTATCCAGCCCGGTTCTTTTTACACTTCCAGCTGGAGCTCGGGAGCGGCTTTTTGCACAAGATCACGCCGTGTTAGGCTTCCAGGACCTCGGCTAAGCAAATTTAACGGGCCGCCCGGTTCTTTTTTTTATCCAGCCCGGTTCTTTTTTTATCCAGCCCGGTTCTTTTTACACTTCCAGCTGGAGCTCGGGAGCGGCTTTTTGCACAAGATCACGCCGTGTTAGGCTTCCAGGACCTCGGCTAAGCAATTTTAACGGGTCGCCCGGTTCTTTTTTTATCCAGCCCGGTTCTTTTTTTTATCCAGCCCGGTTCTTTTTACACTTCCAGCTGGAGCTCGGGAGGGACTTTTTGGGCAAGATCACGCCGACTTAGCAAGCAAGGTGGAAGTGCCAGCATGCTCCGTGGCTGGAAGTGTGGATGTGCCAGCACCCTCCGTGCCTGGAGCTATGGAAGTGTGGAGCTCCAGCACCCTCCGTGCCTATGGAAGTGTGGAGCTCCAGCACCCTCCGTGCCTATGGAAGTGTGGAGCTCCAGCACCCTCCCTGCCTATGGAAGTGTGGAGCTCCAGCACCCTCCCTGCCTATGGAAGTGTGGAGCTCCAGCACCCTCCCTGCCTATGGAAGTGTGGAGCTCCAGCACCCTCCCTGCCTATGGAAGTGTGGAGCTCCAGCACCCTCCCTGCCTATGGAAGTGTGGAGCTCCAGCACCCTCCCTGCCTATGGAAGTGTGGAGCTCCAGCACCCTCCCTGCCTATGGAAGTGTGGAGCTCCAGCACCCTCCCTGCCTATGGAAGTGTGGAGCTCCAGCACCCTCCCTGCCTATGGAAGTGTGGAGCTCCAGCACCCTCCCTGCCTATGGAAGTGTGGAGCTCCAGCACCCTCCCTGCCTATGGAAGTGTGGAGCTCCAGCACCCTCCCTGCCTATGGAAGTGTGGAGCTCCAGCACCCTCCCTGCCTATGGAAGTGTGGAGCTCCAGCACCCTCCCTGCCTATGGAAGTGTGGAGCTCCAGCACCCTCCCTGCCTATGGAAGTGTGGAGCTCCAGCACCCTCCCTGCCTATGGAAGTGTGGAGCTCCAGCACCCTCCGTGCCTGGAGCTATGGAGCTATGGAGCTATGGAAGTATGGAGCTATGGAGCTATGGAAGTATGGAGCTATGGAGCTCTGGAGCTATGGAGCTATGGAAGTATGGAGCTATGGAGCTATGGAGGTATGGAGCTATGGAGCTCTGGAGCTCTGGAGCTATGGAGCTATGGAAGTATGGAGCTATGGAGCTCTGGAGCTATGGAGCTATGGAAGTATGGAGCTATGGAGCTATGGAGGTATGGAGCTATGGAGCTCTGGAGCTCTGGAGCTATGGAGCTATGGAAGTATGGAGCTATGGAGCTCTGGAGCTCTGGAGCTATGGAGCTATGGAAGTATGGAGCTATGGAGCTCTGGAGCTATGGAGCTATGGAGCTATGGAAATGTGGAGCTATGGAGCTATGGAGCTATGGAGCTATGGAAGTATGGAAGTATGGAGCTATGGAGCTATGGAGCTCTGGAAGTATGGAGCTATGGAGCTATGGAGCTCTGGAGGTATGGAGCTATGGAGCCCTGGAGCCCTGGAGCTATGGAGCCCTGGAGCTATGGAGCTATGGAGCCCTGGAGCTATGGAGCTATGGAGCTATGGAGCCCTGGAGCTATGGAGCTATGGAGCTCTGGTGCTATGGAGCTATGGAGCTCTGGTGCTATGGAGCTATGGAGCTCTGGTGCTATGGAGCTATGGAGCTCTGGTGCTATGGAGCTATGGAGCTCTGGTGCTATGGAGCTCTGGTGCTATGGAGCTCTGGTGCTATGGAGCTATGGAGCTCTGGTGCTATGGAGCTATGGAGCTCTGGAGGTATGGAGCTCTGGAGGTATGGAGCTCTGGAGGTATGGAGCTATGGAGCCCTGGAGCTCTGGAGGTATGGAGCTATGGTGCTATGGAGCTCTGAAGCCATGGAGCTCTGGTGCTATGGAGCTATGGAGCTCTGGTGCTATGGAGCTATGGAGGTATGGAGCCACCAGCCAGCACCCTCCGTGGCTGGATCAATGGAAGTGTTTTAGGTACCAGGCAGCCAAAGGGCCGAGGCCTCACGCTCGACCACGCCGGCGCAGAGTTCCAGCCGCTCGGATAAGCTCTGTCACTCACCCGCCGCGCAGCCACCGGTAACGGGGAAATGTCGCCGCCTGGCGGACACGCCGTTGTAAATGAATGGGCTTTCGCACTTAGTGCAATTTTCGCCAACTCTCTGACTTAGAGCTATGGAAGTATGGAGCTATGGAGCCACCAGCCACCCAGGCTGGAGCTATGGAGCTCTGGAGGTATGGAGCTCAGGTGCTATGGAAGTATGGAGCTATGGAGCTATGGAAGTATGGAGCTATGGAGCTATGGAGCTCTGGAAGTATGGAGCTATGGAGCTCTGGAGGTATGGAGCTATGGAGCCCTGGAGCCCTGGAGCTATGGAGCTCTGGTGCTATGGAGGTATGGAGCTCTGGAGGTATGGAGCTCTGGAGGTATGGAGCTATGGAGCTATGGAGCCCTGGAGCTATGGAGCTATGGAGCCCTGGAGCTATGGAGCTATGGAGCCCTGGAGCTATGGAGCTATGGAGCTCTGGTGCTATGGAGCTATGGAGCTCTGGTGCTATGGAGCTATGGAGCTCTGGTGCTATGGAGCTATGGAGCTCTGGAAGTATGGAGCTATGGAGCTCTGGAGGTATGGAGCTATGGAGCCCTGGAGCTATGGAGCCCTGGAGCTATGGAAGTATGGAGCTCTGGTGCTATGGAGCTATGGAGCTCTGGTGCTATGGAGCTATGGAGCTCTGGAGCTATGGAGCTCTGGAGGTATGGAGCTATGGAGCTATGGAGCTCTGGAGGTATGGAGCTATGGAGCTATGGAAGTATGGAGCTCTGGTGCTATGGAGCTATGGAGCTCTGGTGCTATGGAGCTATGGAGCTCTGGTGCTATGGAGCTATGGAGCTATGGAGCTCTGGAAGTATGGAGCTCTGGTGCTATGGAGCTATGGAGCTCTGGTGCTATGGAGCTATGGAGCTCTGGTGCTATGGAGCTATGGAGCTCTGGTGCTATGGAGCTCTGGTGCTATGGAGCTCTGGTGCTATGGAGCTATGGAGCTCTGGTGCTATGGAGCTATGGAGCTCTGGAGGTATGGAGCTCTGGAGGTATGGAGCACTGGAGGTATGGAGCTTTGGAGCCCTGGAGCTCTGGAGGTATGGAGCTATGGTGCTATGGAGCTCTAAAGCCATGGAGCTCTGGTGCTATGGAGCTCTGGAGCTCTGGAGGTATGGAGCTCTGGAGGTATGGAGCTATGGAGCCCTGGAGCTCTGGAGGTATGGAGCTATGGTGCTATGGAGCTCTGAAGCCATGGAGCTCTGGTGCTATGGAGCTCTGGAGCTCTGGAGGTATGGAGCTCTGGAGGTATGGAGCTATGGAGCCCTGGAGCTCTGGAGGTATGGAGCTATGGTGCTATGGAGCTCTGAAGCCATGGAGCTCTGGTGCTATGGAGCTCTGGAGCTCTGGAGGTATGGAGCTCTGGAGGTATGGAGCTCTGGAGGTATGGAGCTATGGAGCCCTGGAGCTCTGGAGGTATGGAGCTATGGTGCTATGGAGCTCTGAAGCCATGGAGCTCTGGTGCTATGGAGCTCTGGAGGTATGGAGCTCTGGAGGTATGGAGCTCTGGAGGTATGGAGCTATGGAGCCCTGGAGCTCTGGAGGTATGGAGCTATGGTGCTATGGAGCTCTGAAGCCATGGAGCTCTGGTGCTATGGAGCTCTGGAGGTATGGAGCTCTGGAGGTATGGAGCTCTGGAGGTATGGAGCTATGGAGCCCTGGAGCTCTGGAGGTATGGAGCTATGGTGCTATGGAGCTCTGAAGCCATGGAGCTCTGGTGCTATGGAGCTATGGAGCTCTGGTGCTATGGAGCTATGGAGGTATGGAGCCACCAGCCAGCACCCTCCGTGGCTGGATCAATGGAAGTGTTTTAGGTACCAGGCAGCCAAAGGGCCGAGGCCTCACGCTCGACCACGCCGGCGCAGAGTTCCAGCCGCTCGGATAAGCTCTGTCACTCACCCGCCGCGCAGCCACCGGTAACGGGGAAATGTCGCCGCCTTGTGGACACGCCGTTGTAAATGAATGGGCTTTCGCACTTAGTGCAATTTTCGCCAACTCTCTGACTTAGAGCTATGGAAGTATGGAGCTATGGAGCCACCAGCCACCCAGGCTGGAGCTCTGGAGCTCTGGAGCTCTGGTGCTATGGAAGTATGGAGCTCTGGTGCTATGGAAGTATGGAGCTATGGAGCTATGGAAGTATGGAGCTATGGAGCTCTGGAAGTATGGAGCTATGGAGCTATGGAGGTATGGAGCTATGGAGCCCTGGAGCTATGGAGCCCTGGAGCTATGGAAGTATGGAGCTCTGGTGCTATGGAGCTATGGAGCTCTGGTGCTATGGAGCTATGGAGCTCTGGTGCTATGGAGCTATGGAGCTATGGAGCTCTGGTGCTATGGAGCTATGGAGCTCTGGTGCTATGGAGCTATGGAGCTCTGGTGCTATGGAGCTCTGGAGCTCTGGAGGTATGGAGCTCTGGTGCTATGGAGCTATGGAGCTCTGGTGCTATGGAGCTATGGAGCTCTGGTGCTATGGAGCTCTGGAGGTATGGAGCTCTGGTGCTATGGAGCTATGGAAGTATAGAGCTATGGAAGTATGGAGCTCTGGAGGTATGGAGGTATGGAGCTATGGAGCTCTGCAGCTATGGAAGTATGGAGCTCTGGAGGTATGGAGCCACCAGCCAGCACCCTCCGTGGCTGGATCAATGGAAGTGTTTAGGTACCAGGCAGCCAAAGGGCCGAGGCCTCACGCTCGACCACGCCGGCGCAGAGTTCCAGCCGCTCGGATAAGCTCTGTCACTCACCCGCCGCGCAGCCACCGGTAACGGGGAAATGTCGCCGCCTGGCGGACACGCCGTTGTAAATGAATGGGCTATCCCCGGGCGCGCCCTTTACGCACGCCCGCCGTCATTCTACGGAGACTAAGTTCCGCCCCGGGGAGGCTGCCTCCTCCCCTCCGCGGCCCGGGGATGCTGCCTCATCCCCGGACGCGCCCTTTACGCACGCCCGCCGTCATTCTACGGAGACTAAGTTCCGCCCCGGGGAGGCTGCCTCCTCCCCTCCGCGGCCCAGGGATGCTGCCTCATCCCCGGGCGCGCCCGCTGTCTTCCGCCGCGGCGTAATTTCTTCAAAGTCCGATGACGCCCCTGGTAGCGGCCCACCCCGGAGGGGGGATGCCGACCGGCCCCCGGAGGTGACACCGGCCGACAAAAGGTTGGATCGAGGGCTGACTCTCAATAGATCGCAGCGATGTAGCTGCTCTGCTACTTACGAGACCCTGACCCAGAATCAGGTCGTATGCAAGTCATTTAGACCTGATAGGCTGCCTCCCTGTCGGAGGTGATAGGGCAGACATTCGAATGAGACGTCGCCGCCGCGGAGGGCCGGCGATCGGCTGGAAGTTATCGAGGATCACCAAGGGAGGCCGGGCCGGACGCGCGTAAGGCCGCGGCGCGGCGCGTGAACGCCGGCGCGACCCCTGGGCCCGCGCGCCCGGGCACCGCGTGGGTTTTGGGTCTGATAAATGCGCGCGTCCCCGGAGGTCGGCGCCCGTTTGCATGTATTAGCTCTAGAATTGCCACAGTTATCCAAGTAACTGAGGAGCGATCAAAGGAACCATAACTGATTTAATGAGCCATTCGCAGTTTCGCTGTACGGGCCGTGTGCACTTAGACTTGCATGGCTTAATCTTTGAGACAAGCATATGCTACTGGCAGGATCAACCAGGTAGGAGAGAGGGTGGCTGGGTAGCGCCTCTCGCTCGCCGGCCCGCCGGAGCGGGGGCTCGCGCGACTGTTTTCCGGACGCCGGCCGCGGTTCGCGGGGGCTCTAGGTGGTCTGAGGCTGCCGCGGGGTGAGATGGATCGGGCTGGACCCGGCGCAGCCGAAGCCGAGGACGCGGAACCTCGAACGCGACCCTCGCGGACCCCTAAACGAGAGGAGCTGCGCCCGGCCTCGTAAGACACCCCCTGTCCGGTGCTGAGTTTGACCCCGACGCCGCTGACCGCCGCCGCCGCCTTGCCGCTAGCCCTCCGCACGTGTGGGGCCGGTGCGCGACCCGTAGGACGGCCGGCAACTCGCTCGTTTGGCGGGGCGATGCAAGGTTAGGCGAACCGGGCGGTAACTCGTGCAGTCGGTTGGACGACTTTGCGGTGGACAGGGTGGTGCGAATCCGGCGGGACGGCCCTTCGATGGAGCCCGCTGCAGGGGGACGTTCGGTGGGTTGAGCCGCGCTCGCCGCGGAACCTTCGAGCGCCGCTACTCAGCAAGTAAACGAGAGGGAGCTGCGCCCGGCCTCGTAAGACGCCTCTTCTCCGGTGCGAGCGCCCCGACGCCGCTGGCCGCCGCCGCCGCCTTGCCGCTATCCCGCCGCGCGTTTGGGGCCGGAGGGCGACCCGTAGGACGGCCCGCCGACTACACGACCGTTTGGCAGAGCGAGTGCAAGGTTAGGCGAGCTGGGCGGTAACTCGGGTTAGTCTGGGGAGACTGGCGGTGGACAGGGGGGCGCGAATCCGGCCGGGCGGCCCCATCGATTAAGCATTGGTAGGGGGCCGAGGATGAGCCGTGCGAAGTGGCCTCGGAAGCGGTCCGGGGGGGACGACGGGGGGGGACGGGCGTCGGCCCTCCGGCCCGAGCAGAGAACGTTCGGTCACCCAGGCGGGAATCTGCGCCCCGGCCCGAGTCGGACTCGGTCGGTGCGGCCCGCTGAGGCCCTCAACTATTCCCGTACGCGGGGGTCGGGAGCTGCGGCGCTGCGCCGGCGACTTACCCGCGCGAGGCACGCACTGCGTGCGGCCAGGATGCGGAGTTGGATCGGCGCTGGTTGGGAACCCTCGGGGAACGAAGGCGGACGGTGGCCAGCCGGCGCCGACGAACCCGTCGGGGAGGGGGCTGGTGGCAGGCGCGATCGGCACTATTGCTGACTGCCGGGAGGGAAGCTGCGCCCCGGCCGAGTCAGACTCAGCCGTTGCGGCCCCCCCGAGCCCGCAGCGCGTAGCGCGGAAGCCATACGCCCCCCCGATGCGGAGCGACAGACGCCCCCGCGACCGCGGTTGGTCGGGAAGGCTTTTCGGATAGAGGTCGGACGGTGTGTGTGGACGGCTTCCCGTGGTGCCGCCGCTATCAAGCCGGAGGGTTTGAGAAACGTCATTCGCAGAAGGACCGGCGCGGCCGGCGGACGCTCGCACGCGCGGCGCCCGACACTCAGCCGCTCGCTCGGCCTCCGTGGATCGTGGCTAGGTGGGATGGATGCTTTTTCCGGGTCGTCTCGGTCTCGCCGCAGTACGGTCGCGCCGGGGCCTGCGGGGCGGCGCGGGGAGCGCCAACATTCGTAGTTGACACTTTGTTTCATTTTATCCGAGCGGGCGGGCGCCTCGAGAGGCGGACCGTCCGGGGCGACTCTCGGCCTTTGTTTAAGGAGCCGGCCGGGCATCACGCTCCTTCCTTGGATGGACAACATTCGTAGTTGACACTTTGTGTCATTTTATCCGAGCGGGCGGGCGCCGCGAGGCGGACCGTCCGGGGCGACTCTCGGCCTGTGTTTAAGGAGCCGGCCGGGCATCACGCTCCTTCCTTGGATGGACAACATTCGCAGTTGACACTTTGTGTCATTTTATCCGAGCAGACGGGCGCCGCGAGGCGGACCGTCCGGGGCGACTCTCGGCCTGTGTTTTCGGAGCCGGCCGGGCCTCACGCTCCCTCCTTGGATGGACAACATTCGTAGTTGACACTTTGTGTCATTTTATCCGAGCGGGCGGGCGCCGCGAGGCGGACCGTCCGGGGCGACTCTCGGCCTGTGTTTAAGGAGCCGGCCGGGCATCACGCTCCTTCCTTGGATGGACAACATTCGCAGTTGACACTTTGTGTCATTTTATCCGAGCAGACGGGCGCCGCGAGGCGGACCGTCCGGGGCGACTCTCGGCCTGTGTTTTCGGAGCCGGCCGGGCCTCACGCTCCCTCCTTGGATGGACAACATTCATAGTTGACACTTTGTGTCATTTTATCCGAGCGGGCGGGCGCCGCGAGGCGGACCGTCCGGGGAGACTCTCGGCCTGTGTTTAAGGAGCCGGCCGGGCATCACGCTCCTTCCTTGGATGGACAACATTCGCAGTTGACACTTTGTGTCATTTTATCCGAGCAGACGGGCGCCGCGAGGCGGACCGTCCGGGGCGACTCTCGGCCTGTGTTTAAGGAGCCGGCCGGGCATCACGCTCCTTCCTTGGATGGACAACATTCGTAGTTGACACTTTGTGTCATTTTATCCGAGCGGGCGGGCGCCGCGAGGCGGACCGTCCGGGGCGACTCTCGGCCTGTGTTTAAGGAGCCGGCCGGGCATCACGCTCCTTCCTTGGATGGACAACATTCGCAGTTGACACTTTGTGTCATTTTATCCGAGCGGACGGGCGCCGCGAGGCGGACCGTCCGGGGCGACTCTCGGCCTGTGTTTAAGGAGCCGGCCGGGCATCACGCTCCTTCCTTGGATGGACAACATTCGCAGTTGACACTTTGTGTCATTTTGTTCGGCCTGTGTTTAAGGAGGCGGCCGTCCTCCACTCGGTCCGTGTTTAAGGAGCAACACTCGCGCTCCGGTTCGGCCTGTGTTTAAGGAGGCGGCCGTCCTCCCCTTGGTCTGTGTTAAGGGCGACACTCGGTCCGTGTTTAAGGAGCCTGGCCCTCGCGCTCCGGTTCGGCCTGTATTTAGGGAGGCGGCCGTCCTCCGCTTGGTCTGTGTTAAGGGCGACACTCGGTCCGTGTTTAAGGAGCCTGGCCCTGACGCTCCTCTCCGGCCTGTGTTTAAGGAGGCGGCCGTCCTCCCCTTGGTCTGTGTTAAGGGCGACACTCGGTCCGTGTTTAAGGAGCCTGGCCCTCGCGCTCCGGTTCGGCCTGTATTTAGGGAGGCGGCCGTCCTCCGCTTGGTCTGTGTTAAGGGCGACACTCGGTCCGTGTTTAAGGAGCCTGGCCCTGACGCTCCTCTCCGGCCTGTGTTTAAGGAGGCGGCCGTCCTCCCCTTGGTCTGTGTTAAGGGCGACACTCGGTCCGTGTTTAAGGAGCGGCCCTCGCGCTCCGGTTCGGCCTGTATTTAGGGAGGCGGCCGTCCTCCGCTTGGTCTGTGTTAAGGGCGACACTCGGTCCGTGTTTAAGGAGCGGCCCTCGCGCTCCGGTTCGGCCTGTATTTAGGGAGGCGGCCGTCCTCCGCTTGGTCTGTGTTAAGGGCGACACTCGGTCCGTGTTTAAGGAGCCGGCCCTGACGCTCCTCTTCGGCCTGTGTTTAAGGAGGCGGCCGTCCTCCACTTCCTTCCATGCACCACCACATTCGCAGTTGACACTTTGCCATTTTTTCAGAGAGGTGACACTTAGTCGTTTTTTCGAAAGTTGACACTTAGTCGTTTTTTTCAAAAGTTGACACTTTGCCGTTTTTTCAGAGAGGTGACACTTTGTCGTTTTTTCGAAAGTTGACACTTAGCCGTTTTTTCGAAAGTTGACACTTAGCCGTTTTTTCGAAAGTTGACACTTAGTCACTTTTTCGCCACAGTGACACCTCCAGCGCGTGCCACGGCGCTTTTCAGGTCTTCTATCCGACCTTGTGCTGTCGAGGACGGCGTGTCCGACGCCGTGGGGAGACCAGCACCATCTCCTCCATACTCGTAAACGAGGTGCTTTGGAAAACGGGGGGAAAGTCGATGAGTACACTGACTACTGGGACCATTTCATTGTACTCTGGCGCACCTGAAGACCAAAAAAGGTACTGCATCTTAGCCCGGGTACCTCACCCCCTGGTACCTCGAGGAGAACTTAGAAAAATTTCGACAAATTTTTGGTGAGCTCCAGGGAGAGAGGCTGATTTTTCGCTTTTTGAGGCCGACCGCCGAACCGGCGCGGGGCGGACTCACAAGCCCCGCAGAGCCGTGGGCACTTAGTCGTTTTTTCAGAGAGGCGACACTTAGTCGTTTTTTCGGAGGCGACACTTAGTCGTTTTTTCGAAAGTTGACACTTAGCCGTTTTTTCGAAAGTCGACACTTAGCCGTTTTTTTGGAAAGTTGACACTTAGTCGTTTTTTCGCCGATTTTGCTGGGACCTCCAGGCGAGGACCGGCGTTTTTCGTCTTCCGGGTCCGACCCGGGAACCAGCGCCGAGCGGACACATTCGCTCGCAAGTGCCGTTGGCACTTAGAAAATTTTTCGTTTGTCATGAGCTCCGGGCGAGGACCGGCGTTTTTCGTCTTCCGGGTTCGACCCGGGAACCAGCGCCGAGCGGACACATTCGCTCGCAAGTGCCGTTGGCACTTAGAAAATTTTTCGTTTGTCATGAGCTCCGGGCGGAGACCGGCGTTTTTCGTCTTCCGGGTCCGACCCGGGAACCAGCGCCGAGCGGACACATTCGCTCGCAAGTGCCGTTGGCACTTAGAAAATTTTTCGTTTGTCATGAGCTCCGGGCGAGGACCGGCGTTTTTCGTCTTCCGGGTTCGACCCGGGAACCAGCGCCGAGCGGACACATTCGCTCGCAAGTGCCGTTGGCACTTAGAAAATTTTTCGTTTGTCATGAGCTCCGGGCGGAGACCGGCGTTTTTCGTCTTCCGGGTCCGACCCGGGAACCAGCGCCGAGCGGACACATTCGCTCGCAAGTGCCGTTGGCACTTAGAAAATTTTTCGTTTGTCATGAGCTCCGGGCGAGGACCGGCGTTTTTCGTCTTCCGGGTTCGACCCGGGAACCAGCGCCGAGCGGACACATTCGCTCGCAAGTGCCGTTGGCACTTAGAAAATTTTTCGTTTGTCATGAGCTCCGGGCGGAGACCGGCGTTTTTCGTCTTCCGGGTTCGACCCGGGAACCAGCGCCGAGCGGACACATTCGCTCGCAAGTGCCGTTGGCACTTAGAAAATTTTTCGTTTGTCATGAGCTCCGGGCGAGGACCGGCGTTTTTCGTCTTCCGGGTTCGACCCGGGAACCAGCGCCGAGCGGACACATTCGCTCGCAAGTGCCGTAGGCACTTAGAAAATTTTTCGTTTGTCATGAGCTCCGGGCGGAGACCGGCGTTTTTTGTCTTCCGGGTTCGACCCGGGAACCAGCGCCGAGCGGACACATTCGCTCGCAAGTGCCGTTGGCACTTAGAAAATTTTTCGTTTGTCATGAGCTCCGGGCGGAGACCGGCATTTTTCGTCATTCGAGGCCGACGGGGGAACCAGCCGGAGCGGACACGTTTGCTCGGAAGAGCCGTTGGCACTTAGAAAAAATTCCGTGTCTCGTGAGCTCCAGGGGGGACAGGCTGGTTTTATTCATCCGTAGCCGACATGGGAACCAGCGCGGAGCGGATTGGTGTTGCGCTGGCATATACCTCATCTCTCTCAGGAGTCCCCCCCTTATACGTGCCGATTGTGTTTTGGAAAACGGGGGGTAACTGGATGAGTACACTGACTAGGGGGACCAGTACACTAGCGAGTGGGACCAGTACACTGACTAGTGGGACCAACACACTATGAGCGCCTGGTACCTAAAATGGAAGTATAGAGGCCGACTTTCGGGCAAGATCACGCCGTGTTAGGCTTCCAGGACCTCGGCTAAGCAATTTTAACGGGTCGCCCGGTTCTTTTTTGATCCAGCCCGGTTCTTTTTTTATCCAGCCCGGTTCTTTTTACACTTCCAGCTGGAGCTCGGGAGCGGCTTTTTGCACAAGATCACGCCGTGTTAGGCTTCCAGGACCTCGGCTAAGCAATTTTAACGGGTCGCCCGGTTCTTTTTTGATCCAGCCCGGTTCTTTTTTTTATCCAGCCCGGTTCTTTTTACACTTCCAGCTGGAGCTCGGGAGCGGCTTTTTGCACAAGATCACGCCGGGTTAGGCTTCCAGGACCTCGGCTAAGCAATTTTAACGGGCCGCCCGGTTCTTTTTTTTATCCAGCCCGGTTCTTTTTACACTTCCAGCTGGAGCTCGGGAGCGGCTTTTTGCACAAGATCACGCCGGGTTAGGCTTCCAGGACCTCGGCTAAGCAATTTTAACGGGTCGCCCGGTTCTTTTTTGATCCAGCCCGGTTCTTTTTTTATCCAGCCCGGTTCTTTTTACACTTCCAGCTGGAGCTCGGGAGCGGCTTTTTGCACAAGATCACGCCGTGTTAGGCTTCCAGGACCTCGGCTAAGCAATTTTAACGGGTCGCCCGGTTCTTTTTTGATCCAGCCCGGTTCTTTTTTTATCCAGCCCGGTTCTTTTTACACTTCCAGCTGGAGCTCGGGAGCGGCTTTTTGCACAAGATCACGCCGTGTTAGGCTTCCAGGACCTCGGCTAAGCAATTTTAACGGGTCGCCCGGTTCTTTTTTGATCCAGCCCGGTTCTTTTTTTTATCCAGCCCGGTTCTTTTCACACTTCCAGCTGGAGCTCGGCAGCGGCTATTTGCACAAGATCACGCCGGGTTAGGCTTCCAGGACCTCGGCTAAGCAATTTTAACGGGTCGCCCGGTTCTTTTTTGATCCAGCCCGGTTCTTTTTTTTATCCAGCCCGGTTCTTTTTACACTTCCAGCTGGAGCTCGGGAGCGGCTCTTTGCACAAGATCACGCCGGGTTAGGCTTCCAGGACCTCGGCTAAGCAATTTTAACGGGCCGCCCGGTTCTTTTTTTTATCCAGCCCGGTTCTTTTTACACTTCCAGCTGGAGCTCGGGAGCGGCTTTTTGCACAAGATCACGCCGGGTTAGGCTTCCAGGACCTCGGCTAAGCAATTTTAACGGGCCGCCCGGTTCTTTTTTTTATCCAGCCCGGTTCTTTTTACACTTCCAGCTGGAGCTCGGGAGCGGCTTTTTGCACAAGATCACGCCGTGTTAGGCTTCCAGGACCTCGGCTAAGCAATTTTAACGGGCCGCCCGGTTCTTTTTTTTATCCAGCCCGGTTCTTTTTTTATCCAGCCCGGTTCTTTTTACACTTCCAGCTGGAGCTCGGGAGCGGCTTTTTGCACAAGATCACGCCGTGTTAGGCTTCCAGGACCTCGGCTAAGCAATTTTAACGGGTCGCCCGGTTCTTTTTTTATCCAGCCCGGTTCTTTTTTTTATCCAGCCCGGTTCTTTTTACACTTCCAGCTGGAGCTCGGGAGGGACTTTTTGGGCAAGATCACGCCGACTTAGCAAGCAAGGTGGAAGTGCCAGCATGCTCCGTGGCTGGAAGTGTGGATGTGCCAGCACCCTCCGTGCCTGGAGCTATGGAAGTGTGGAGCTCCAGCACCCTCCGTGCCTATGGAAGTGTGGAGCTCCAGCACCCTCCGTGCCTATGGAAGTGTGGAGCTCCAGCACCCTCCCTGCCTATGGAAGTGTGGAGCTCCAGCACCCTCCCTGCCTATGGAAGTGTGGAGCTCCAGCACCCTCCCTGCCTATGGAAGTGTGGAGCTCCAGCACCCTCCCTGCCTATGGAAGTGTGGAGCTCCAGCACCCTCCCTGCCTATGGAAGTGTGGAGCTCCAGCACCCTCCCTGCCTATGGAAGTGTGGAGCTCCAGCACCCTCCCTGCCTATGGAAGTGTGGAGCTCCAGCACCCTCCCTGCCTATGGAAGTGTGGAGCTCCAGCACCCTCCCTGCCTATGGAAGTGTGGAGCTCCAGCACCCTCCCTGCCTATGGAAGTGTGGAGCTCCAGCACCCTCCCTGCCTATGGAAGTGTGGAGCTCCAGCACCCTCCCTGCCTATGGAAGTGTGGAGCTCCAGCACCCTCCCTGCCTATGGAAGTGTGGAGCTCCAGCACCCTCCCTGCCTATGGAAGTGTGGAGCTCCAGCACCCTCCCTGCCTATGGAAGTGTGGAGCTCCAGCACCCTCCCTGCCTATGGAAGTGTGGAGCTCCAGCACCCTCCGTGCCTGGAGCTATGGAGCTATGGAGCTATGGAAGTATGGAGCTATGGAGCTATGGAAGTATGGAGCTATGGAGCTCTGGAGCTATGGAGCTATGGAAGTATGGAGCTATGGAGCTATGGAGGTATGGAGCTATGGAGCTCTGGAGCTCTGGAGCTATGGAGCTATGGAAGTATGGAGCTATGGAGCTCTGGAGCTATGGAGCTATGGAAGTATGGAGCTATGGAGCTATGGAGGTATGGAGCTATGGAGCTCTGGAGCTCTGGAGCTATGGAGCTATGGAAGTATGGAGCTATGGAGCTCTGGAGCTCTGGAGCTATGGAGCTATGGAAGTATGGAGCTATGGAGCTCTGGAGCTATGGAGCTATGGAGCTATGGAAATGTGGAGCTATGGAGCTATGGAGCTATGGAGCTATGGAAGTATGGAAGTATGGAGCTATGGAGCTATGGAGCTCTGGAAGTATGGAGCTATGGAGCTCTGGAGGTATGGAGCTATGGAGCCCTGGAGCCCTGGAGCTATGGAGCCCTGGAGCTATGGAGCTATGGAGCCCTGGAGCTATGGAGCTATGGAGCCCTGGAGCTATGGAGCTATGGAGCTCTGGTGCTATGGAGCTATGGAGCTCTGGTGCTATGGAGCTATGGAGCTCTGGTGCTATGGAGCTATGGAGCTCTGGTGCTATGGAGCTATGGAGCTCTGATGCTATGGAGCTCTGGTGCTATGGAGCTCTGGTGCTATGGAGCTATGGAGCTCTGGTGCTATGGAGCTATGGAGCTCTGGAGGTATGGAGCTCTGGAGGTATGGAGCTCTGGAGTTATGGAGCTATGGAGCCCTGGAGCTCTGGAGGTATGGAGCTATGGTGCTATGGAGCTCTGAAGCCATGGAGCTCTGGTGCTATGGAGCTATGGAGCTCTGGTGCTATGGAGCTATGGAGGTATGGAGCTATGGAGCCCTGGAGCTCTGGAGGTATGGAGCTATGGTGCTATGGAGCTCTGAAGCCATGGAGCTCTGGTGCTATGGAGCTCTGGAGGTATGGAGCTCTGGAGGTATGGAGCTATGGAGCCCTGGAGCTCTGGAGGTATGGAGCTATGGTGCTATGGAGCTCTGAAGCCATGGAGCTCTGGTGCTATGGAGCTCTGGAGGTATGGAGCTCTGGAGGTATGGAGCTCTGGAGGTATGGAGCTATGGAGCCCTGGAGCTCTGGAGGTATGGAGCTATGGTGCTATGGAGCTCTGAAGCCATGGAGCTCTGGTGCTATGGAGCTATGGAGCTCTGGTGCTATGGAGCTATGGAGGTATGGAGCCAACAGCCAGCACCCTCCGTGGCTGGATCAATGGAAGTGTTTTAGGTACCAGGCAGCCAAAGGGCCGAGGCCTCCCGCTCGACCACGCCGGCGCAGAGTTCCAGCCGCTCGGATAAGCTCTGTCACTCACCCGCCGCGCAGCCACCGGTAACGGGGAAATGTCGCCGCCTGGCGGACACACCGTTGTAAATGAATGGGCTTTCGCACTTAGTGCAATTTTCGCCAACTCTCTGACTTAGAGCTATGGAAGTATGGAGCTATGGAGCCACCAGCCACCCAGGCTGGAGCTATGGAGCTCTGGAGGTATGGAGCTCTGGTGCTATGGAAGTATGGAGCTCTGGTGCTATGGAAGTATGGAGCTCTGGAGGTATGGAAGTATGGAGCTATGGAAGTATGGAGCTATGGAGCTATGGAAGTATGGAGCTATGGAGCTCTGGAGGTATGGAGCCCTGGAGCTATGGAGCCCTCGAGCTATGGAAGTATGGAGCTCTGGTGCTATGGAGCTATGGAGCTCTGGTGCTATGGAGCTATGGAGCTATGGAGCTCTGGAGCTATGGAGCTCTGGAGGTATGGAGCTATGGAGCTATGGAGCTCTGGAGGTATGGAGCTATGGAGCTATGGAAGTATGGAGCTCTGGTGCTATGGAGCTATGGAGCTCTGGTGCTATGGAGCTATGGAGCTCTGGTGCTATGGAGCTATGGAGCTATGGAGCTCTGGAAGTATGGAGCTCTGGTGCTATGGAGCTATGGAGCTCTGGTGCTATGGAGCTATGGAGCTCTGGTGCTATGGAGCTCTGGTGCTATGGAGCTCTGGTGCTATGGAGCTATGGAGCTCTGGTGCTATGGAGCTCTGGAGGTATGGAGCTCTGGAGGTATGGAGCTATGGAGCCCTGGAGCTCTGGAGGTATGGAGCTATGGTGCTATGGAGCTCTGAAGCCATGGAGCTCTGGTGCTATGGAGCTATGGAGCTCTGGTGCTATGGAGCTATGGAGCTCTGGTGCTATGGAGCTATGGAGCTATGGAGCTCTGGAAGTATGGAGCTCTGGTGCTATGGAGCTATGGAGCTCTGGTGCTATGGAGCTATGGAGCTCTGGTGCTATGGAGCTATGGAGCTCTGGTGCTATGGAGCTCTGGTGCTATGGAGCTCTGGTGCTATGGAGCTATGGAGCTCTGGTGCTATGGAGCTATGGAGCTCTGGAGGTATGGAGCTCTGGAGGTATGGAGCTCTGGAGGTATGGAGCTATGGAGCCCTGGAGCTCTGGAGGTATGGAGCTATGGTGCTATGGAGCTCTGAAGCCATGGAGCTCTGGTGCTATGGAGCTCTGGAGCTCTGGAGGTATGGAGCTCTGGAGGTATGGAGCTATGGAGCCCTGGAGCTCTGGAGGTATGGAGCTATGGTGCTATGGAGCTCTGAAGCCATGGAGCTCTGGTGCTATGGAGCTCTGGAGCTCTGGAGGTATGGAGCTCTGGAGGTATGGAGCTCTGGAGGTATGGAGCTATGGAGCCCTGGAGCTCTGGAGGTATGGAGCTATGGTGCTATGGAGCTCTGAAGCCATGGAGCTCTGGTGCTATGGAGCTCTGGAGGTATGGAGCTCTGGAGGTATGGAGCTCTGGAGGTATGGAGCTATGGAGCCCTGGAGCTCTGGAGGTATGGAGCTATGGTGCTATGGAGCTCTGAAGCCATGGAGCTCTGGTGCTATGGAGCTATGGAGCTCTGGTGCTATGGAGCTATGGAGGTATGGAGCCACCAGCCAGCACCCTCCGTGGCTGGATCAATGGAAGTGTTTTAGGTACCAGGCAGCCAAAGGGCCGAGGCCTCACGCTCGACCACGCCGGCGCAGAGTTCCAGCCGCTCGGATAAGCTCTGTCACTCACCCGCCGCGCAGCCACCGGTAACGGGGAAATGTCGCCGCCTTGTGGACACGCCGTTGTAAATGAATGGGCTTTCGCACTTAGTGCAATTTTCGCCAACTCTCTGACTGGAGCTATGGAAGTATGGAGCTATGGAGCCACCAGCCACCCAGGCTGGAGCTATGGAGCTCTGGAGGTATGGAGCTCTGGTGCTATGGAAGTATGGAGCTATGGAGCTATGGAAGTATGGAGCTATGGAGCTATGGAGCTCTGGAAGTATGGAGCTATGGAGCTCTGGAGGTATGGAGCTATGGAGCCCTGGAGCCCTGGAGCTATGGAGCCCTGGAGCTATGGAGCTATGGAGCCCTGGAGCTATGGAGCTATGGAGCCCTGGAGCTATGGAGCTATGGAGCTCTGGTGCTATGGAGCTATGGAGCTCTGGTGCTATGGAGCTATGGAGCTCTGGTGCTATGGAGCTATGGAGCTCTGGTGCTATGGAGCTATGGAGCTCTGGAAGTATGGAGCTATGGAGCTCTGGAGGTATGGAGCTATGGAGCTCTGGAGGTATGGAGCTATGGAGCCCTGGAGCTATGGAGCCCTGGAGCTATGGAAGTATGGAGCTCTGGTGCTATGGAGCTATGGAGCTCTGGTGCTATGGAGCTATGGAGCTCTGGTGCTATGGAGCTATGGAGCTCTGGAGGTATGGAGCTCTGGAGGTATGGAGCTCTGGAGGTATGGAGCTATGGAGCCCTGGAGCTCTGGAGGTATGGAGCTATGGTGCTATGGAGCTCTGAAGCCATGGAGCTCTGGTGCTATGGAGCTCTGGAGCTCTGGAGGTATGGAGCTCTGGAGGTATGGAGCTATGGAGCCCTGGAGCTCTGGAGGTATGGAGCTATGGTGCTATGGAGCTCTGAAGCCATGGAGCTCTGGTGCTATGGAGCTCTGGAGCTCTGGAGGTATGGAGCTCTGGAGCTATGGAGCTCTGGAGGTATGGAGCTATGGAGCCCTGGAGCTCTGGAGGTATGGAGCTATGGTGCTATGGAGCTCTGAAGCCATGGAGCTCTGGTGCTATGGAGCTCTGGAGGTATGGAGCTCTGGAGGTATGGAGCTCTGGAGGTATGGAGCTATGGAGCCCTGGAGCTCTGGAGGTATGGAGCTATGGTGCTATGGAGCTCTGAAGCCATGGAGCTCTGGTGCTATGGAGCTATGGAGCTCTGGAGCTCTGGAGGTATGGAGCTCTGGAGGTATGGAGCTATGGAGCCCTGGAGCTCTGGAGGTATGGAGCTATGGTGCTATGGAGCTCTGAAGCCATGGAGCTCTGGTGCTATGGAGCTCTGGAGGTATGGAGCTCTGGAGGTATGGAGCTATGGAGCCCTGGAGCTCTGGAGGTATGGAGCTATGGTGCTATGGAGCTCTGAAGCCATGGAGCTCTGGTGCTATGGAGCTCTGGAGCTCTGGAGGTATGGAGCTCTGGAGGTATGGAGCTATGGAGCCCTGGAGCTCTGGAGGTATGGAGCTATGGTGCTATGGAGCTCTGAAGCCATGGAG
Organism: Syngnathus leptorhynchus; assembly: GCF_054491065.1. Classification (NCBI taxonomy): domain Eukaryota; kingdom Metazoa; phylum Chordata; class Actinopteri; order Syngnathiformes; family Syngnathidae; genus Syngnathus; species Syngnathus leptorhynchus. The sequence continues at coordinate 61,472 of NW_028231999.1, forward strand.
CTCTGGTGCTATGGAGCTCTGGAGCTCTGGAGGTATGGAGCTCTGGAGGTATGGAGCTCTGGAGGTATGGAGCTATGGAGCCCTGGAGCTCTGGAGGTATGGAGCTATGGTGCTATGGAGCTCTGAAGCCATGGAGCTCTGGTGCTATGGAGCTCTGGAGGTATGGAGCTCTGGAGGTATGGAGCTCTGGAGGTATGGAGCTCTGGAGGTATGGAGCTATGGAGCCCTGGAGCTCTGGAGGTATGGAGCTATGGTGCTATGGAGCTCTGAAGCCATGGAGCTCTGGTGCTATGGAGCTCTGGAGGTATGGAGCTCTGGAGGTATGGAGCTCTGGAGGTATGGAGCTATGGAGCCCTGGAGCTCTGGAGGTATGGAGCTATGGTGCTATGGAGCTCTGAAGCCATGGAGCTCTGGTGCTATGGAGCTCTGGAGGTATGGAGCTCTGGAGGTATGGAGCTCTGGAGGTATGGAGCTATGGAGCCCTGGAGCTCTGGAGGTATGGAGCTATGGTGCTATGGAGCTCTGAAGCCATGGAGCTCTGGTGCTATGGAGCTATGGAGCTCTGGTGCTATGGAGCTATGGAGGTATGGAGCCACCAGCCAGCACCCTCCGTGGCTGGATCAATGGAAGTGTTTTAGGTACCAGGCAGCCAAAGGGCCGAGGCCTCACGCTCGACCACGCCGGCGCAGAGTTCCAGCCGCTCGGATAAGCTCTGTCACTCACCCGCCGCGCAGCCACCGGTAACGGGGAAATGTCGCCGCCTTGTGGACACGCCGTTGTAAATGAATGGGCTTTCGCACTTAGTGCAATTTTCGCCAACTCTCTGACTTAGAGCTATGGAAGTATGGAGCTATGGAGCCACCAGCCACCCAGGCTGGAGCTCTGGAGCTCTGGAGGTATGGAGCTCTGGTGCTATGGAAGTATGGAGCTCTGGTGCTATGGAAGTATGGAGCTATGGAGGTATGGAAGTATGGAGCTATGGAAGTATGGAGCTATGGAGCTCTGGAAGTATGGAGCTATGGAGCTCTGGAGGTATGGAGCCCTGGAGCTATGGAGCCCTGGAGCTATGGAAGTATGGAGCTCTGGTGCTATGGAGCTATGGAGCTCTGGTGCTATGGAGCTATGGAGCTATGGAGCTCTGGAGCTATGGAGCTCTGGAGGTATGGAGCTATGGAGCTATGGAGCTCTGGAGGTATGGAGCTATGGAGCTATGGAAGTATGGAGCTCTGGTGCTATGGAGCTATGGAGCTCTGGTGCTATGGAGCTATGGAGCTCTGGTGCTATGGAGCTATGGAGCTATGGAGCTCTGGAAGTATGGAGCTCTGGTGCTATGGAGCTATGGAGCTCTGGTGCTATGGAGCTATGGAGCTCTGGTGCTATGGAGCTCTGGTGCTATGGAGCTCTGGTGCTATGGAGCTATGGAGCTCTGGTGCTATGGAGCTCTGGAGGTATGGAGCTCTGGAGGTATGGAGCTCTGGAGGTATGGAGCTATGGAGCCCTGGAGCTCTGGAGGTATGGAGCTATGGTGCTATGGAGCTCTGAAGCCATGGAGCTCTGGTGCTATGGAGCTATGGAGCTCTGGTGCTATGGAGCTATGGAGCTATGGAGCTCTGGAAGTATGGAGCTCTGGTGCTATGGAGCTATGGAGCTCTGGTGCTATGGAGCTATGGAGCTCTGGTGCTATGGAGCTATGGAGCTCTGGTGCTATGGAGCTCTGGTGCTATGGAGCTCTGGTGCTATGGAGCTATGGAGCTCTGGTGCTATGGAGCTATGGAGCTCTGGAGGTATGGAGCTCTGGAGGTATGGAGCTCTGGAGGTATGGAGCTATGGAGCCCTGGAGCTCTGGAGGTATGGAGCTATGGTGCTATGGAGCTCTGAAGCCATGGAGCTCTGGTGCTATGGAGCTCTGGAGCTCTGGAGGTATGGAGCTCTGGAGGTATGGAGCTATGGAGCCCTGGAGCTCTGGAGGTATGGAGCTATGGTGCTATGGAGCTCTGAAGCCATGGAGCTCTGGTGCTATGGAGCTCTGGAGCTCTGGAGGTATGGAGCTCTGGAGGTATGGAGCTCTGGAGGTATGGAGCTATGGAGCCCTGGAGCTCTGGAGGTATGGAGCTATGGTGCTATGGAGCTCTGAAGCCATGGAGCTCTGGTGCTATGGAGCTCTGGAGGTATGGAGCTCTGGAGGTATGGAGCTCTGGAGGTATGGAGCTATGGAGCCCTGGAGCTCTGGAGGTATGGAGCTATGGTGCTATGGAGCTCTGAAGCCATGGAGCTCTGGTGCTATGGAGCTCTGGAGGTATGGAGCTCTGGAGGTATGGAGCTCTGGAGGTATGGAGCTATGGAGCCCTGGAGCTCTGGAGGTATGGAGCTATGGTGCTATGGAGCTCTGAAGCCATGGAGCTCTGGTGCTATGGAGCTCTGGAGGTATGGAGCTCTGGAGGTATGGAGCTCTGGAGGTATGGAGCTATGGAGCCCTGGAGCTCTGGAGGTATGGAGCTATGGTGCTATGGAGCTCTGAAGCCATGGAGCTCTGGTGCTATGGAGCTATGGAGCTCTGGTGCTATGGAGCTATGGAGGTATGGAGCCACCAGCCAGCACCCTCCGTGGCTGGATCAATGGAAGTGTTTTAGGTACCAGGCAGCCAAAGGGCCGAGGCCTCACGCTCGACCACGCCGGCGCAGAGTTCCAGCCGCTCGGATAAGCTCTGTCACTCACCCGCCGCGCAGCCACCGGTAACGGGGAAATGTCGCCGCCTTGTGGACACGCCGTTGTAAATGAATGGGCTTTCGCACTTAGTGCAATTTTCGCCAACTCTCTGACTTAGAGCTATGGAAGTATGGAGCTATGGAGCCACCAGCCACCCAGGCTGGAGCTCTGGAGCTCTGGAGGTATGGAGCTCTGGTGCTATGGAAGTATGGAGCTCTGGTGCTATGGAAGTATGGAGCTATGGAGGTATGGAAGTATGGAGCTATGGAAGTATGGAGCTATGGTGCTATGGAGCTCTGAAGCCATGGAGCTCTGGTGCTATGGAGCTCTGGAGGTATGGAGCTCTGGAGGTATGGAGCTCTGGAGGTATGGAGCTATGGAGCCCTGGAGCTCTGGAGGTATGGAGCTATGGTGCTATGGAGCTATGAAGCCATGGAGCTCTGGTGCTATGGAGCTCTGGAGGTATGGAGCTCTGGAGGTATGGAGCTCTGGAGGTATGGAGCTATGGAGCCCTGGAGCTCTGGAGGTATGGAGCTATGGTGCTATGGAGCTCTGAAGCCATGGAGCTCTGGTGCTATGGAGCTATGGAGCTCTGGTGCTATGGAGCTATGGAGGTATGGAGCCACCAGCCAGCACCCTCCGTGGCTGGATCAATGGAAGTGTTTTAGGTACCAGGCAGCCAAAGGGCCGAGGCCTCACGCTCGACCACGCCGGCGCAGAGTTCCAGCCGCTCGGATAAGCTCTGTCACTCACCCGCCGCGCAGCCACCGGTAACGGGGAAATGTCGCCGCCTTGTGGACACGCCGTTGTAAATGAATGGGCTTTCGCACTTAGTGCAATTTTCGCCAACTCTCTGACTTAGAGCTATGGAAGTATGGAGCTATGGAGCCACCAGCCACCCAGGCTGGAGCTCTGGAGCTCTGGAGGTATGGAGCTCTGGTGCAATGGAAGTATGGAGCTCTGGTGCTATGGAAGTATGGAGCTATGGAGGTATGGAAGTATGGAGCTATGGAAGTATGGAGCTATGGAGCTCTGGAAGTATGGAGCTATGGAGCTCTGGAGGTATGGAGCCCTGGAGCTATGGAGCCCTGGAGCTATGGAAGTATGGAGCTCTGGTGCTATGGAGCTATGGAGCTCTGGTGCTATGGAGCTATGGAGCTATGGAGCTCTGGAGCTATGGAGCTCTGGAGGTATGGAGCTATGGAGCTATGGAGCTCTGGAGGTATGGAGCTATGGAGCTATGGAAGTATGGAGCTCTGGTGCTATGGAGCTATGGAGCTCTGGTGCTATGGAGCTATGGAGCTCTGGTGCTATGGAGCTATGGAGCTATGGAGCTCTGGAAGTATGGAGCTCTGGTGCTATGGAGCTATGGAGCTCTGGTGCTATGGAGCTATGGAGCTCTGGTGCTATGGAGTTCTGGTGCTATGGAGCTCTGGTGCTATGGAGCTATGGAGCTCTGGTGCTATGGAGCTCTGGAGGTATGGAGCTCTGGAGGTATGGAGCTCTGGAGGTATGGAGCTATGGAGCCCTGGAGCTCTGGAGGTATGGAGCTATGGTGCTATGGAGCTCTGAAGCCATGGAGCTCTGGTGCTATGGAGCTATGGAGCTCTGGTGCTATGGAGCTATGGAGCTATGGAGCTCTGGAAGTATGGAGCTCTGGTGCTATGGAGCTATGGAGCTCTGGTGCTATGGAGCTATGGAGCTCTGGTGCTATGGAGCTATGGAGCTCTGGTGCTATGGAGCTCTGGTGCTATGGAGCTCTGGTGCTATGGAGCTATGGAGCTCTGGTGCTATGGAGCTATGGAGCTCTGGAGGTATGGAGCTCTGGAGGTATGGAGCTCTGGAGGTATGGAGCTATGGAGCCCTGGAGCTCTGGAGGTATGGAGCTATGGTGCTATGGAGCTCTGAAGCCATGGAGCTCTGGTGCTATGGAGCTCTGGAGCTCTGGAGGTATGGAGCTCTGGAGGTATGGAGCTATGGAGCCCTGGAGCTCTGGAGGTATGGAGCTATGGTGCTATGGAGCTCTGAAGCCATGGAGCTCTGGTGCTATGGAGCTCTGGAGCTCTGGAGGTATGGAGCTCTGGAGGTATGGAGCTCTGGAGGTATGGAGCTATGGAGCCCTGGAGCTCTGGAGGTATGGAGCTATGGTGCTATGGAGCTCTGAAGCCATGGAGCTCTGGTGCTATGGAGCTCTGGAGGTATGGAGCTCTGGAGGTATGGAGCTCTGGAGGTATGGAGCTATGGAGCCCTGGAGCTCTGGAGGTATGGAGCTATGGTGCTATGGAGCTCTGAAGCCATGGAGCTCTGGTGCTATGGAGCTATGGAGCTCTGGTGCTATGGAGCTATGGAGGTATGGAGCCACCAGCCAGCACCCTCCGTGGCTGGATCAATGGAAGTGTTTTAGGTACCAGGCAGCCAAAGGGCCGAGGCCTCACGCTCGACCACGCCGGCGCAGAGTTCCAGCCGCTCGGATAAGCTCTGTCACTCACCCGCCGCGCAGCCACCGGTAACGGGGAAATGTCGCCGCCTGGCGGACACGCCGTTGTAAATGAATGGGCTTTCGCACTTAGTGCAATTTTCGCCAACTCTCTGACTTAGAGCTATGGAAGTATGGAGCTATGGAGCCACCAGCCACCCAGGCTGGAGCTATGGAGCTCTGGAGGTATGGAGCTCAGGTGCTATGGAAGTATGGAGCTATGGAGCTATGGAAGTATGGAGCTATGGAGCTATGGAGCTCTGGAAGTATGGAGCTATGGAGCTCTGGAGGTATGGAGCTATGGAGCCCTGGAGCCCTGGAGCTATGGAGCTCTGGTGCTATGGAGGTATGGAGCTCTGGAGGTATGGAGCTCTGGAGGTATGGAGCTATGGAGCTATGGAGCCCTGGAGCTATGGAGCTATGGAGCCCTGGAGCTATGGAGCTATGGAGCCCTGGAGCTATGGAGCTATGGAGCTCTGGTGCTATGGAGCTATGGAGCTCTGGTGCTATGGAGCTATGGAGCTCTGGTGCTATGGAGCTATGGAGCTCTGGTGCTATGGAGCTATGGAGCTCTGGAAGTATGGAGCTATGGAGCTCTGGAGGTATGGAGCTATGGAGCCCTGGAGCTATGGAGCCCTGGAGCTATGGAAGTATGGAGCTCTGGTGCTATGGAGCTATGGAGCTCTGGTGCTATGGAGCTATGGAGCTCTGGAGCTATGGAGCTCTGGAGGTATGGAGCTATGGAGCTATGGAGCTCTGGAGGTATGGAGCTATGGAGCTATGGAAGTATGGAGCTCTGGTGCTATGGAGCTATGGAGCTCTGGTGCTATGGAGCTATGGAGCTCTGGTGCTATGGAGCTATGGAGCTATGGAGCTCTGGAAGTATGGAGCTCTGGTGCTATGGAGCTATGGAGCTCTGGTGCTATGGAGCTATGGAGCTCTGGTGCTATGGAGCTATGGAGCTCTGGTGCTATGGAGCTCTGGTGCTATGGAGCTCTGGTGCTATGGAGCTATGGAGCTCTGGTGCTATGGAGCTATGGAGCTCTGGAGGTATGGAGCTCTGGAGGTATGGAGCTCTGGAGGTATGGAGCTTTGGAGCCCTGGAGCTCTGGAGGTATGGAGCTATGGTGCTATGGAGCTCTGAAGCCATGGAGCTCTGGTGCTATGGAGCTCTGGAGCTCTGGAGGTATGGAGCTCTGGAGGTATGGAGCTATGGAGCCCTGGAGCTCTGGAGGTATGGAGCTATGGTGCTATGGAGCTCTGAAGCCATGGAGCTCTGGTGCTATGGAGCTCTGGAGCTCTGGAGGTATGGAGCTATGGAGCCCTGGAGCTCTGGAGGTATGGAGCTATGGTGCTATGGTGCTATGGAGCTCTGGTGCTATGGAGCTATGGAGCTCTGGTGCTATGGAGCTATGGAGCTCTGGAAGTATGGAGCTATGGAGCTCTGGAGGTATGGAGCTATGGAGCCCTGGAGCTATGGAGCCCTGGAGCTATGGAAGTATGGAGCTCTGGTGCTATGGAGCTATGGAGCTCTGGTGCTATGGAGCTATGGAGCTCTGGAGCTATGGAGCTCTGGAGGTATGGAGCTATGGAGCTATGGAGCTCTGGAGGTATGGAGCTATGGAGCTATGGAAGTATGGAGCTCTGGTGCTATGGAGCTATGGAGCTCTGGTGCTATGGAGCTATGGAGCTCTGGTGCTATGGAGCTATGGAGCTATGGAGCTCTGGAAGTATGGAGCTCTGGTGCTATGGAGCTATGGAGCTCTGGTGCTATGGAGCTATGGAGCTCTGGTGCTATGGAGCTATGGAGCTCTGGTGCTATGGAGCTCTGGTGCTATGGAGCTCTGGTGCTATGGAGCTATGGAGCTCTGGTGCTATGGAGCTATGGAGCTCTGGAGGTATGGAGCTCTGGAGGTATGGAGCTCTGGAGGTATGGAGCTTTGGAGCCCTGGAGCTCTGGAGGTATGGAGCTATGGTGCTATGGAGCTCTGAAGCCATGGAGCTCTGGTGCTATGGAGCTCTGGAGCTCTGGAGGTATGGAGCTCTGGAGGTATGGAGCTATGGAGCCCTGGAGCTCTGGAGGTATGGAGCTATGGTGCTATGGAGCTCTGAAGCCATGGAGCTCTGGTGCTATGGAGCTCTGGAGCTCTGGAGGTATGGAGCTATGGAGCCCTGGAGCTCTGGAGGTATGGAGCTATGGTGCTATGGAGCTCTGAAGCCATGGAGCTCTGGTGCTATGGAGCTCTGGAGCTCTGGAGGTATGGAGCTCTGGAGGTATGGAGCTATGGAGCTATGGAGCTCTGGAGGTATGGAGCTATGGAGCTATGGAAGTATGGAGCTCTGGTGCTATGGAGCTATGGAGCTCTGGTGCTATGGAGCTATGGAGCTCTGGTGCTATGGAGCTATGGAGCTATGGAGCTCTGGAAGTATGGAGCTCTGGTGCTATGGAGCTATGGAGCTCTGGTGCTATGGAGCTATGGAGCTCTGGTGCTATGGAGCTCTGGTGCTATGGAGCTCTGGTGCTATGGAGCTATGGAGCTCTGGTGCTATGGAGCTCTGGAGGTATGGAGCTCTGGAGGTATGGAGCTCTGGAGGTATGGAGCTATGGAGCCCTGGAGCTCTGGAGGTATGGAGCTATGGTGCTATGGAGCTCTGAAGCCATGGAGCTCTGGTGCTATGGGGCTATGGAGCTCTGGTGCTATGGAGCTATGGAGCTATGGAGCTCTGGAAGTATGGAGCTCTGGTGCTATGGAGCTATGGAGCTCTGGTGCTATGGAGCTATGGAGCTCTGGTGCTATGGAGCTATGGAGCTCTGGTGCTATGGAGCTCTGGTGCTATGGAGCTCTGGTGCTATGGAGCTATGGAGCTCTGGAGATCTGGTGCTATGGAGCTATGGAGCTCTGGAGGTATGGAGCTCTGGAGGTATGGAGCTCTGGAGGTATGGAGCTATGGAGCCCTGGAGCTCTGGAGGTATGGAGCTATGGTGCTATGGAGCTCTGAAGCCATGGAGCTCTGGTGCTATGGAGCTCTGGAGCTCTGGAGGTATGGAGCTCTGGAGGTATGGAGCTCTGGAGGTATGGAGCTATGGAGCCCTGGAGCTCTGGAGGTATGGAGCTATGGTGCTATGGAGCTCTGAAGCCATGGAGCTCTGGTGCTATGGAGCTCTGGAGGTATGGAGCTCTGGAGGTATGGAGCTCTGGAGGTATGGAGCTATGGAGCCCTGGAGCTCTGGAGGTATGGAGCTATGGTGCTATGGAGCTCTGAAGCCATGGAGCTCTGGTGCTATGGAGCTCTGGAGGTATGGAGCTCTGGAGGTATGGAGCTATGGAGCCCTGGAGCTCTGGAGGTATGGAGCTATGGTGCTATGGAGCTCTGAAGCCATGGAGCTCTGGTGCTATGGAGCTCTGGAGGTATGGAGCTCTGGAGGTATGGAGCTCTGGAGGTATGGAGCTATGGAGCCCTGGAGCTCTGGAGGTATGGAGCTATGGTGCTATGGAGCTCTGAAGCCATGGAGCTCTGGTGCTATGGAGCTATGGAGCTCTGGTGCTATGGAGCTATGGAGGTATGGAGCCACCAGCCAGCACCCTCCGTGGCTGGATCAATGGAAGTGTTTTAGGTACCAGGCAGCCAAAGGGCCGAGGCCTCACGCTCGACCACGCCGGCGCAGAGTTCCAGCCGCTCGGATAAGCTCTGTCACTCACCCGCCGCGCAGCCACCGGTAACGGGGAAATGTCGCCGCCTTGTGGACACGCCGTTGTAAATGAATGGGCTTTCGCACTTAGTGCAATTTTCGCCAACTCTCTGACTTAGAGCTATGGAAGTATGGAGCTATGGAGCCACCAGCCACCCAGGCTGGAGCTCTGGAGCTCTGGAGGTATGGAGCTCTGGTGCTATGGAAGTATGGAGCTCTGGTGCTATGGAAGTATGGAGCTATGGAGGTATGGAAGTATGGAGCTATGGAAGTATGGAGCTATGGAGCTCTGGAAGTATGGAGCTATGGAGCTCTGGAGGTATGGAGCCCTGGAGCTATGGAGCCCTGGAGCTATGGAAGTATGGAGCTCTGGTGCTATGGAGCTATGGAACTCTGGTGCTATGGAGCTATGGAGCTATGGAGCTCTGGAGCTATGGAGCTCTGGAGGTATGGAGCTATGGAGCTATGGAGCTCTGGAGGTATGGAGCTATGGAGCTATGGAAGTATGGAGCTCTGGTGCTATGGAGCTATGGAGCTCTGGTGCTATGGAGCTATGGAGCTCTGGTGCTATGGAGCTATGGAGCTATGGAGCTCTGGAAGTATGGAGCTCTGGTGCTATGGAGCTATGGAGCTCTGGAGGTATGGAGCTCTGGTGCTATGGAGCTCTGGTGCTATGGAGCTCTGGTGCTATGGAGCTATGGAGCTCTGGTGCTATGGAGCTCTGGAGGTATGGAGCTCTGGAGGTATGGAGCTCTGGAGGTATGGAGCTCTGGAGGTATGGAGCTCTGGAGGTATGGAGCTATGGAGCCCTGGAGCTCTGGAGGTATGGAGCTATGGTGCTATGGAGCTCTGAAGCCATGGAGCTCTGGTGCTATGGAGCTCTGGAGGTATGGAGCTCTGGAGGTATGGAGCTCTGGAGGTATGGAGCTATGGAGCCCTGGAGCTCTGGAGCTCTGGAGGTATGGAGCTATGGTGCTATGGAGCTCTGAAGCCATGGAGCTCTGGTGCTATGGAGCTATGGAGCTCTGGTGCTATGGAGCTATGGAGGTATGGAGCCACCAGCCAGCACCCTCCGTGGCTGGATCAATGGAAGTCTTTTAGGTACCTGGCAGCCAAAGGGCCGAGGCCTCACGCTCGACCACGCCGGCGCAGAGTTCCAGCCGCTCGGATAAGCTCTGTCACTCACCCGCCGCGCAGCCACCGGTAACGGGGAAATGTCGCCGCCTGGCGGACACGCCGTTGTAAATGAATGGGCTTTCGCACTTAGTGCAATTTTCGCCAACTCTCTGACTTAGAGCTATGGAAGTATGGAGCTATGGAGCCACCAGCCACCCAGGCTGGAGCTATGGAGCTCTGGAGGTATGGAGCTCAGGTGCTATGGAAGTATGGAGCTATGGAGCTATGGAAGTATGGAGCTATGGAGCTATGGAGCTCTGGAAGTATGGAGCTATGGAGCTCTGGAGGTATGGAGCTATGGAGCCCTGGAGCCCTGGAGCTATGGAGCTCTGGTGCTATGGAGGTATGGAGCTCTGGAGGTATGGAGCTCTGGAGGTATGGAGCTATGGAGCTATGGAGCCCTGGAGCTATGGAGCTATGGAGCCCTGGAGCTATGGAGCTATGGAGCCCTGGAGCTATGGAGCTATGGAGCTCTGGTGCTATGGAGCTATGGAGCTCTGGTGCTATGGAGCTATGGAGCTCTGGTGCTATGGAGCTATGGAGCTCTGGTGCTATGGAGCTATGGAGCTCTGGAAGTATGGAGCTATGGAGCTCTGGAGGTATGGAGCTATGGAGCCCTGGAGCTATGGAGCCCTGGAGCTATGGAAGTATGGAGCTCTGGTGCTATGGAGCTATGGAGCTCTGGTGCTATGGAGCTATGGAGCTCTGGAGCTATGGAGCTCTGGAGGTATGGAGCTATGGAGCTATGGAGCTCTGGAGGTATGGAGCTATGGAGCTATGGAAGTATGGAGCTCTGGTGCTATGGAGCTATGGAGCTCTGGTGCTATGGAGCTATGGAGCTCTGGTGCTATGGAGCTATGGAGCTCTGGAAGTATGGAGCTCTGGTGCTATGGAGCTATGGAGCTCTGGTGCTATGGAGCTATGGAGCTCTGGTGCTATGGAGCTATGGAGCTCTGGTGCTATGGAGCTCTGGTGCTATGGAGCTCTGGTGCTATGGAGCTATGGAGCTCTGGTGCTATGGAGCTATGGAGCTCTGGAGGTATGGAGCTCTGGAGGTATGGAGCTCTGGAGGTATGGAGCTTTGGAGCCCTGGAGCTCTGGAGGTATGGAGCTATGGTGCTATGGAGCTCTGAAGCCATGGAGCTCTGGTGCTATGGAGCTCTGGAGCTCTGGAGGTATGGAGCTCTGGAGGTATGGAGCTATGGAGCCCTGGAGCTCTGGAGGTATGGAGCTATGGTGCTATGGAGCTCTGAAGCCATGGAGCTCTGGTGCTATGGAGCTCTGGAGCTCTGGAGGTATGGAGCTCTGGAGGTATGGAGCTATGGAGCCCTGGAGCTCTGGAGGTATGGAGCTATGGTGCTATGGAGCTCTGAAGCCATGGAGCTCTGGTGCTATGGAGCTCTGGAGCTCTGGAGGTATGGAGCTCTGGAGGTATGGAGCTCTGGAGGTATGGAGCTATGGAGCCCTGGAGCTCTGGAGGTATGGAGCTATGGTGCTATGGAGCTCTGAAGCCATGGAGCTCTGGTGCTATGGAGCTCTGGAGGTATGGAGCTCTGGAGGTATGGAGCTATGGAGCCCTGGAGCTCTGGAGGTATGGAGCTATGGTGCTATGGAGCTCTGAAGCCATGGAGCTCTGGTGCTATGGAGCTCTGGAGGTATGGAGCTCTGGAGGTATGGAGCTCTGGAGGTATGGAGCTATGGAGCCCTGGAGCTCTGGAGGTATGGAGCTATGGTGCTATGGAGCTCTGAAGCCATGGAGCTCTGGTGCTATGGAGCTATGGAGCTCTGGTGCTATGGAGCTATGGAGGTATGGAGCCACCAGCCAGCACCCTCCGTGGCTGGATCAATGGAAGTGTTTTAGGTACCAGGCAGCCAAAGGGCCGAGGCCTCACGCTCGACCACGCCGGCGCAGAGTTCCAGCCGCTCGGATAAGCTCTGTCACTCACCCGCCGCGCAGCCACCGGTAACGGGGAAATGTCGCCGCCTGGCGGACACGCCGTTGTAAATGAATGGGCTTTCGCACTTAGTGCAATTTTCGCCAACTCTCTGACTTAGAGCTATGGAAGTATGGAGCTATGGAGCCACCAGCCACCCAGGCTGGAGCTATGGAGCTCTGGAGGTATGGAGCTCAGGTGCTATGGAAGTATGGAGCTATGGAGCTATGGAAGTATGGAGCTATGGAGCTATGGAGCTCTGGAAGTATGGAGCTATGGAGCTCTGGAGGTATGGAGCTATGGAGCCCTGGAGCCCTGGAGCTATGGAGCTCTGGTGCTATGGAGGTATGGAGCTCTGGAGGTATGGAGCTCTGGAGGTATGGAGCTATGGAGCTATGGAGCCCTGGAGCTATGGAGCTATGGAGCCCTGGAGCTATGGAGCTATGGAGCCCTGGAGCTATGGAGCTATGGAGCTCTGGTGCTATGGAGCTATGGAGCTCTGGTGCTATGGAGCTATGGAGCTCTGGTGCTATGGAGCTATGGAGCTCTGGTGCTATGGAGCTATGGAGCTCTGGAAGTATGGAGCTATGGAGCTCTGGAGGTATGGAGCTATGGAGCCCTGGAGCTATGGAGCCCTGGAGCTATGGAAGTATGGAGCTCTGGTGCTATGGAGCTATGGAGCTCTGGTGCTATGGAGCTATGGAGCTCTGGAGCTATGGAGCTCTGGAGGTATGGAGCTATGGAGCTATGGAGCTCTGGAGGTATGGAGCTATGGAGCTATGGAAGTATGGAGCTCTGGTGCTATGGAGCTATGGAGCTCTGGTGCTATGGAGCTATGGAGCTCTGGTGCTATGGAGCTATGGAGCTATGGAGCTCTGGAAGTATGGAGCTCTTGTGCTATGGAGCTATGGAGCTCTGGTGCTATGGAGCTATGGAGCTCTGGTGCTATGGAGCTATGGAGCTCTGGTGCTATGGAGCTCTGGTGCTATGGAGCTCTGGTGCTATGGAGCTATGGAGCTCTGGTGCTATGGAGCTATGGAGCTCTGGAGGTATGGAGCTCTGGAGGTATGGAGCTCTGGAGGTATGGAGCTTTGGAGCCCTGGAGCTCTGGAGGTATGGAGCTATGGTGCTATGGAGCTCTGAAGCCATGGAGCTCTGGTGCTATGGAGCTCTGGAGCTCTGGAGGTATGGAGCTCTGGAGGTATGGAGCTATGGAGCCCTGGAGCTCTGGAGGTATGGAGCTATGGTGCTATGGAGCTCTGAAGCCATGGAGCTCTGGTGCTATGGAGCTCTGGAGCTCTGGAGGTATGGAGCTCTGGAGGTATGGAGCTATGGAGCCCTGGAGCTCTGGAGGTATGGAGCTATGGTGCTATGGAGCTCTGAAGCCATGGAGCTCTGGTGCTATGGAGCTCTGGAGCTCTGGAGGTATGGAGCTCTGGAGGTATGGAGCTCTGGAGGTATGGAGCTATGGAGCCCTGGAGCTCTGGAGGTATGGAGCTATGGTGCTATGGAGCTCTGAAGCCATGGAGCTCTGGTGCTATGGAGCTCTGGAGGTATGGAGCTCTGGAGGTATGGAGCTCTGGAGGTATGGAGCTATGGAGCCCTGGAGCTCTGGAGGTATGGAGCTATGGTGCTATGGAGCTCTGAAGCCATGGAGCTCTGGTGCTATGGAGCTCTGGAGGTATGGAGCTCTGGAGGTATGGAGCTCTGGAGGTATGGAGCTATGGAGCCCTGGAGCTCTGGAGGTATGGAGCTATGGTGCTATGGAGCTCTGAAGCCATGGAGCTCTGGTGCTATGGAGCTATGGAGCTCTGGTGCTATGGAGCTATGGAGGTATGGAGCCACCAGCCAGCACCCTCCGTGGCTGGATCAATGGAAGTGTTTTAGGTACCAGGCAGCCAAAGGGCCGAGGCCTCACGCTCGACCACGCCGGCGCAGAGTTCCAGCCGCTCGGATAAGCTCTGTCACTCACCCGCCGCGCAGCCACCGGTAACGGGGAAATGTCGCCGCCTTGTGGACACGCCGTTGTAAATGAATGGGCTTTCGCACTTAGTGCAATTTTCGCCAACTCTCTGACTTAGAGCTATGGAAGTATGGAGCTATGGAGCCACCAGCCACCCAGGCTGGAGCTCTGGAGCTCTGGAGCTCTGGAGGTATGGAGCTCTGGTGCTAAGGAAGTATGGAGCTCTGGTGCTATGGAAGTATGGAGCTATGGAGGTATGGAAGTATGGAGCTATGGAAGTATGGAGCTATGGAGCTCTGGAAGTATGGAGCTATGGAGCTCTGGAGGTATGGAGCCCTGGAGCTATGGAGCCCTGGAGCTATGGAAGTATGGAGCTCTGGTGCTATGGAGCTATGGAGCTCTGGTGCTATGGAGCTATGGAGCTATGGAGCTCTGGAGCTATGGAGCTCTGGAGGTATGGAGCTATGGAGCTATGGAGCTCTGGAGGTATGGAGCTCTGGTGCTATGGAGCTATGGAGCTCTGGTGCTATGGAGTTCTGGTGCTATGGAGCTCTGGTGCTATGGAGCTATGGAGCTCTGGTGCTATGGAGCTCTGGAGGTATGGAGCTCTGGAGGTATGGAGCTCTGGAGGTATGGAGCTATGGAGCCCTGGAGCTCTGGAGGTATGGAGCTATGGTGCTATGGAGCTCTGAAGCCATGGAGCTCTGGTGCTATGGAGCTATGGAGCTCTGGTGCTATGGAGCTATGGAGCTATGGAGCTCTGGAAGTATGGAGCTCTGGTGCTATGGAGCTATGGAGCTCTGGTGCTATGGAGCTATGGAGCTCTGGTGCTATGGAGCTATGGAGCTCTGGTGCTATGGAGCTCTGGTGCTATGGAGCTCTGGTGCTATGGAGCTATGGAGCTCTGGTGCTATGGAGCTATGGAGCTCTGGAGGTATGGAGCTCTGGAGGTATGGAGCTCTGGAGGTATGGAGCTATGGAGCCCTGGAGCTCTGGAGGTATGGAGCTATGGTGCTATGGAGCTCTGAAGCCATGGAGCTCTGGTGCTATGGAGCTCTGGAGCTCTGGAGGTATGGAGCTCTGGAGGTATGGAGCTATGGAGCCCTGGAGCTCTGGAGGTATGGAGCTATGGAGCTCTGAAGCCATGGAGCTCTGGTGCTATGGAGCTCTGGAGCTCTGGAGGTATGGAGCTCTGGAGGTATGGAGCTCTGGAGGTATGGAGCTATGGAGCCCTGGAGCTCTGGAGGTATGGAGCTATGGTGCTATGGAGCTCTGAAGCCATGGAGCTCTGGTGCTATGGAGCTCTGGAGGTATGGAGCTCTGGAGGTATGGAGCTCTGGAGGTATGGAGCTATGGAGCCCTGGAGCTCTGGAGGTATGGAGCTATGGTGCTATGGAGCTCTGAAGCCATGGAGCTCTGGTGCTATGGAGCTCTGGAGGTATGGAGCTCTGGAGGTATGGAGCTCTGGAGGTATGGAGCTATGGAGCCCTGGAGCTCTGGAGGTATGGAGCTATGGTGCTATGGAGCTCTGAAGCCATGGAGCTCTGGTGCTATGGAGCTATGGAGCTCTGGTGCTATGGAGCTATGGAGGTATGGAGCCACCAGCCAGCACCCTCCGTGGCTGGATCAATGGAAGTGTTTTAGGTACCAGGCAGCCAAAGGGCCGAGGCCTCACGCTCGACCACGCCGGCGCAGAGTTCCAGCCGCTCGGATAAGCTCTGTCACTCACCCGCCGCGCAGCCACCGGTAACGGGGAAATGTCGCCGCCTTGTGGACACGCCGTTGTAAATGAATGGGCTTTCGCACTTAGTGCAATTTTCGCCAACTCTCTGACTTAGAGCTATGGAAGTATGGAGCTATGGAGCCACCAGCCACCCAGGCTGGAGCTCTGGAGCTCTGGAGGTATGGAGCTCTGGTGCTATGGAAGTATGGAGCTCTGGTGCTATGGAAGTATGGAGCTATGGAGGTATGGAAGTATGGAGCTATGGAAGTATGGAGCTATGGAGCTCTGGAAGTATGGAGCTATGGAGCTCTGGAGGTATGGAGCCCTGGAGCTATGGAACCCTGGAGCTATGGAAGTATGGAGCTCTGGTGCTATGGAGCTATGGAGCTCTGGTGCTATGGAGCTATGGAGCTATGGAGCTCTGGAGCTATGGAGCTCTGGACGTATGGAGCTATGGAGCTATGGAGCTCTGGAGGTATGGAGCTATGGAGCTATGGAAGTATGGAGCTCTGGTGCTATGGAGCTATGGAGCTCTGGTGCTATGGAGCTATGGAGCTCTGGTGCTATGGAGCTATGGAGCTATGGAGCTCTGGAAGTATGGAGCTCTGGTGCTATGGAGCTATGGAGCTCTGGTGCTATGGAGCTATGGAGCTCTGGTGCTATGGAGCTCTGGTGCTATGGAGCTCTGGTGCTATGGAGCTATGGAGCTCTGGTGCTATGGAGCTCTGGAGGTATGGAGCTCTGGAGGTATGGAGCTCTGGAGGTATGGAGCTATGGAGCCCTGGAGCTCTGGAGGTATGGAGCTATTGTGCTATGGAGCTCTGAAGCCATGGAGCTCTGGTGCTATGGAGCTATGGAGCTCTGGTGCTATGGAGCTATGGAGCTATGGAGCTCTGGAAGTATGGAGCTCTGGTGCTATGGAGCTATGGAGCTCTGGTGCTATGGAGCTATGGAGCTCTGGTGCTATGGAGTTATGGAGCTCTGGTGCTATGGAGCTCTGGTGCTATGGAGCTCTGGTGCTATGGAGCTATGGAGCTCTGGTGCTATGGAGCTATGGAGCTCTGGAGGTATGGAGCTCTGGAGGTATGGAGCTCTGGAGGTATGGAGCTATGGAGCCCTGGAGCTCTGGAGGTATGGAGCTATGGTGCTATGGAGCTCTGAAGCCATGGAGCTCTGGTGCTATGGAGCTCTGGAGCTCTGGAGGTATGGAGCTCTGGAGGTATGGAGCTATGGAGCCCTGGAGCTCTGGAGGTATGGAGCTATGGTGCTATGGAGCTCTGAAGCCATGGAGCTCTGGTGCTATGGAGCTCTGGAGCTCTGGAGGTATGGAGCTCTGGAGGTATGGAGCTATGGAGCCCTGGAGCTCTGGAGGTATGGAGCTATGGTGCTATGGAGCTCTGAAGCCATGGAGCTCTGGTGCTATGGAGCTCTGGAGGTATGGAGCTCTGGAGGTATGGAGCTCTGGAGGTATGGAGCTATGGAGCCCTGGAGCTCTGGAGGTATGGAGCTATGGTGCTATGGAGCTCTGAAGCCATGGAGCTCTGGTGCTATGGAGCTCTGGAGGTATGGAGCTCTGGAGGTATGGAGCTCTGGAGGTATGGAGCTATGGAGCCCTGGAGCTCTGGAGGTATGGAGCTATGGTGCTATGGAGCTCTGAAGCCATGGAGCTCTGGTGCTATGGAGCTATGGAGCTCTGGTGCTATGGAGCTATGGAGGTATGGAGCCACCAGCCAGCACCCTCCGTGGCTGGATCAATGGAAGTGTTTTAGGTACCAGGCAGCCAAAGGGCCGAGGCCTCACGCTCGACCACGCCGGCGCAGAGTTCCAGCCGCTCGGATAAGCTCTGTCACTCACCCGCCGCGCAGCCACCGGTAACGGGGAAATGTCGCCGCCTGGCGGACACGCCGTTGTAAATGAATGGGCTTTCGCACTTAGTGCAATTTTCGCCAACTCTCTGACTTAGAGCTATGGAAGTATGGAGCTATGGAGCCACCAGCCACCCAGGCTGGAGCTATGGAGCTCTGGAGGTATGGAGCTCAGGTGCTATGGAAGTATGGAGCTATGGAGCTATGGAAGTATGGAGCTATGGAGCTATGGAGCTCTGGAAGTATGGAGCTATGGAGCTCTGGAGGTATGGAGCTATGGAGCCCTGGAGCCCTGGAGCTATGGAGCTCTGGTGCTATGGAGGTATGGAGCTCTGGAGGTATGGAGCTCTGGAGGTATGGAGCTATGGAGCTATGGAGCCCTGGAGCTATGGAGCTATGGAGCCCTGGAGCTATGGAGCTATGGAGCCCTGGAGCTATGGAGCTATGGAGCTCTGGTGCTATGGAGCTATGGAGCTCTGGTGCTATGGAGCTATGGAGCTCTGGTGCTATGGAGCTATGGAGCTCTGGTGCTATGGAGCTATGGAGCTCTGGAAGTATGGAGCTATGGAGCTCTGGAGGTATGGAGCTATGGAGCCCTGGAGCTATGGAGCCCTGGAGCTATGGAAGTATGGAGCTCTGGTGCTATGGAGCTATGGAGCTCTGGTGCTATGGAGCTATGGAGCTCTGGAGCTATGGAGCTCTGGAGGTATGGAGCTATGGAGCTATGGAGCTCTGGAGGTATGGAGCTATGGAGCTATGGAAGTATGGAGCTCTGGTGCTATGGAGCTATGGAGCTCTGGTGCTATGGAGCTATGGAGCTCTGGTGCTATGGAGCTATGGAGCTCTGGAAGTATGGAGCTCTGGTGCTATGGAGCTATGGAGCTCTGGTGCTATGGAGCTATGGAGCTCTGGTGCTATGGAGCTATGGAGCTCTGGTGCTATGGAGCTCTGGTGCTATGGAGCTCTGGTGCTATGGAGCTATGGAGCTCTGGTGCTATGGAGCTATGGAGCTCTGGAGGTATGGAGCTCTGGAGGTATGGAGCTCTGGAGGTATGGAGCTTTGGAGCCCTGGAGCTCTGGAGGTATGGAACTATGGTGCTATGGAGCTCTGAAGCCATGGAGCTCTGGTGCTATGGAGCTCTGGAGCTCTGGAGGTATGGAGCTCTGGAGGTATGGAGCTATGGAGCCCTGGAGCTCTGGAGGTATGGAGCTATGGTGCTATGGAGCTCTGAAGCCATGGAGCTCTGGTGCTATGGAGCTCTGGAGCTCTGGAGGTATGGAGCTCTGGAGGTATGGAGCTATGGAGCCCTGGAGCTCTGGAGGTATGGAGCTATGGTGCTATGGAGCTCTGAAGCCATGGAGCTCTGGTGCTATGGAGCTCTGGAGCTCTGGAGGTATGGAGCTCTGGAGGTATGGAGCTCTGGAGGTATGGAGCTATGGAGCCCTGGAGCTCTGGAGGTATGGAGCTATGGTGCTATGGAGCTCTGAAGCCATGGAGCTCTGGTGCTATGGAGCTCTGGAGGTATGGAGCTCTGGAGGTATGGAGCTCTGGAGGTATGGAGCTATGGAGCCCTGGAGCTCTGGAGGTATGGAGCTATGGTGCTATGGAGCTCTGAAGCCATGGAGCTCTGGTGCTATGGAGCTCTGGAGGTATGGAGCTCTGGAGGTATGGAGCTCTGGAGGTATGGAGCTATGGAGCCCTGGAGCTCTGGAGGTATGGAGCTATGGTGCTATGGAGCTCTGAAGCCATGGAGCTCTGGTGCTATGGAGCTCTGGAGCTCTGGAGGTATGGAGCTCTGGAGGTATGGAGCTCTGGAGGTATGGAGCTATGGAGCCCTGGAGCTCTGGAGGTATGGAGCTATGGTGCTATGGAGCTCTGAAGCCATGGAGCTCTGGTGCTATGGAGCTATGGAGCTCTGGTGCTATGGAGCTATGGAGGTATGGAGCCACCAGCCAGCACCCTCCGTGGCTGGATCAATGGAAGTGTTTTAGGTACCAGGCAGCCAAAGGGCCGAGGCCTCACGCTCGACCACGCCGGCGCAGAGTTCCAGCCGCTCGGATAAGCTCTGTCACTCACCCGCCGCGCAGCCACCGGTAACGGGGAAATGTCGCCGCCTTGTGGACACGCCGTTGTAAATGAATGGGCTTTCGCACTTAGTGCAATTTTCGCCAACTCTCTGACTTAGAGCTATGGAAGTATGGAGCTATGGAGCCACCAGCCACCCAGGCTGGAGCTCTGGAGCTCTGGAGGTATGGAGCTCTGGTGCTATGGAAGTATGGAGCTCTGGTGCTATGGAAGTATGGAGCTATGGAGGTATGGAAGTATGGAGCTATGGAAGTATGGAGCTATGGAGCTCTGGAAGTATGGAGCTATGGAGCTCTGGAGGTATGGAGCCCTGGAGCTATGGAGCCCTGGAGCTATGGAAGTATGGAGCTCTGGTGCTATGGAGCTATGGAGCTCTGGTGCTATGGAGCTATGGAGCTATGGAGCTCTGGAGCTATGGAGCTCTGGAGGTATGGAGCTATGGAGCTATGGAGCTCTGGAGGTATGGAGCTATGGAGCTATGGAAGTATGGAGCTCTGGTGCTATGGAGCTATGGAGCTCTGGTGCTATGGAGCTATGGAGCTCTGGTGCTATGGAGCTATGGAGCTATGGAGCTCTGGAAGTATGGAGCTCTGGTGCTATGGAGCTATGGAGCTCTGGTGCTATGGAGCTATGGAGCTCTGGTGCTATGGAGCTCTGGTGCTATGGAGCTCTGGTGCTATGGAGCTATGGAGCTCTGGTGCTATGGAGCTCTGGAGGTATGGAGCTCTGGAGGTATGGAGCTCTGGAGGTATGGAGCTATGGAGCCCTGGAGCTCTGGAGGTATGGAGCTATGGTGCTATGGAGCTCTGAAGCCATGGAGCTCTGGTGCTATGGAGCTATGGAGCTCTGGTGCTATGGAGCTATGGAGCTATGGAGCTCTGGAAGTATGGAGCTCTGGTGCTATGGAGCTATGGAGCTCTGGTGCTATGGAGCTATGGAGCTCTGGTGCTATGGAGCTATGGAGCTCTGGTGCTATGGAGCTCTGGTGCTATGGAGCTCTGGTGCTATGGAGCTATGGAGCTCTGGTGCTATGGAGCTATGGAGCTCTGGAGGTATGGAGCTCTGGAGGTATGGAGCTCTGGAGGTATGGAGCTATGGAGCCCTGGAGCTCTGGAGGTATGGAGCTATGGTGCTATGGAGCTCTGAAGCCATGGAGCTCTGGTGCTATGGAGCTCTGGAGCTCTGGAGGTATGGAGCTCTGGAGGTATGGAGCTATGGAGCCCTGGAGCTCTGGAGGTATGGAGCTATGGTGCTATGGAGCTCTGAAGCCATGGAGCTCTGGTGCTATGGAGCTCTGGAGCTCTGGAGGTATGGAGCTCTGGAGGTATGGAGCTCTGGAGGTATGGAGCTATGGAGCCCTGGAGGTATGGTGCTATGGAGCTATGGAGCTATGGAACTCTGGAAGTATGGAGCTCTGGTGCTATGGAGCTATGGAGCTCTGGTGCTATGGAGCTATGGAGCTCTGGTGCTATGGAGCTATGGAGCTCTGGTGCTATGGAGCTCTGGTGCTACGGAGCTCTGGTGCTATGGAGCTATGGAGCTCTGGTGCTATGGAGCTATGGAGCTCTGGAGGTATGGAGCTCTGGAGGTATGGAGCTCTGGAGGTATGGAGCTTTGGAGCCCTGGAGCTCTGGAGGTATGGAGCTATGGTGATATGGAGCTCTGAAGCCATGGAGCTCTGGTGCTATGGAGCTCTGGAGCTCTGGAGGTATGGAGCTCTGGAGGTATGGAGCTATGGAGCCCTGGAGCTCTGGAGGTATGGAGCTATGGTGCTATGGAGCTCTGAAGCCATGGAGCTCTGGTGCTATGGAGCTCTGGAGCTCTGGAGGTATGGAGCTCTGGAGGTATGGAGCTCTGGAGGTATGGAGCTATGGAGCCCTGGAGCTCTGGAGGTATGGAGCTATGGTGCTATGGAGCTCTGAAGCCATGGAGCTCTGGTGCTATGGAGCTCTGGAGGTATGGAGCTCTGGAGGTATGGAGCTCTGGAGGTATGGAGCTATGGAGCCCTGGAGCTCTGGAGGTATGGAGCTATGGTGCTATGGAGCTCTGAAGCCATGGAGCTCTGGTGCTATGGAGCTCTGGAGGTATGGAGCTCTGGAGGTATGGAGCTCTGGAGGTATGGAGCTATGGAGCCCTGGAGCTCTGGAGGTATGGAGCTATGGTGCTATGGAGCTCTGAAGCCATGGAGCTCTGGTGCTATGGAGCTCTGGAGGTATGGAGCTCTGGAGGTATGGAGCTCTGGAGGTATGGAGCTATGGAGCCCTGGAGCTCTGGAGGTATGGAGCTATGGTGCTATGGAGCTCTGAAGCCATGGAGCTCCGGTGCTATGGAGCTCTGGAGGTATGGAGCTCTGGAGGTATGGAGCTCTGGAGGTATGGAGCTATGGAGCCCTGGAGCTCTGGAGGTATGGAGCTATGGTGCTATGGAGCTCTGAAGCCATGGAGCTCTGGTGCTATGGAGCTATGGAGCTCTGGTGCTATGGAGCTATGAAGGTATGGAGCCACCAGCCAGCACCCTCCGTGGCTGGATCAATGGAAGTGTTTTAGGTACCAGGCAGCCAAAGGGCCGAGGCCTCACGCTCGACCACGCCGGCGCAGAGTTCCAGCCGCTCGGATAAGCTCTGTCACTCACCCGCCGCGCAGCCACCGGTAACGGGGAAATGTCGCCGCCTGGCGGACACGCCGTTGTAAATGAATGGGCTTTCGCACTTAGTGCAATTTTCGCCAACTCTCTGACTTAGAGCTATGGAAGTATGGAGCTATGGAGCCACCAGCCACCCAGGCTGGAGCTATGGAGCTCTGGAGGTATGGAGCTCAGGTGCTATGGAAGTATGGAGCTATGGAGCTATGGAAGTATGGAGCTATGGAGCTATGGAGCTATGGAGCTATGGAGCTATGGAGCTCTGGAAGTATGGAGCTATGGAGCTCTGGAGGTATGGAGCTATGGAGCCCTGGAGCCCTGGAGCTATGGAGCTCTGGTGCTATGGAGGTATGGAGCTCTGGAGGTATGGAGCTCTGGAGGTATGGAGCTATGGAGCTATGGAGCCCTGGAGCTATGGAGCTATGGAGCCCTGGAGCTATGGAGCTATGGAGCCCTGGAGCTATGGAGCTATGGAGCTCTGGTGCTATGGAGCTATGGAGCTCTGGTGCTATGGAGCTATGGAGCTCTGGTGCTATGGAGCTATGGAGCTCTGGTGCTATGGAGCTATGGAACTCTGGAAGTATGGAGCTATGGAGCTCTGGAGGTATGGAGCTATGGAGCCCTGGAGCTATGGAGCCCTGGAGCTATGGAAGTATGGAGCTCTGGTGCTATGGAGCTATTGAGCTCTGGTGCTATGGAGCTATGGAGCTCTGGAGCTATGGAGCTCTGGAGGTATGGAGCTATGGAGCTATGGAGCTCTGGAGGTATGGAGCTATGGAGCTATGGAAGTATGGAGCTCTGGTGCTATGGAGCTATGGAGCTCTGGTGCTATGGAGCTATGGAGCTCTGGTGCTATGGAGCTATGGAGCTATGGAGCTCTGGAAGTATGGAGCTCTGGTGCTATGGAGCTATGGAGCTCTGGTGCTATGGAGCTATGGAGCTCTGGTGCTATGGAGCTATGGAGCTCTGGTGCTATGGAGCTCTGGTGCTATGGAGCTATGGAGCTCTGGTGCTATGGAGCTATGGAGCTCTGGAGGTATGGAGCTCTGGAGGTATGGAGCTCTGGAGGTATGGAGCTTTGGAGCCCTGGAGCTCTGGAGGTATGGAGCTATGGTGCTATGGAACTCTGAAGCCATGGAGCTCTGGTGCTATGGAGCTCTGGAGCTCTGGAGGTATGGAGCTCTGGAGGTATGGAGCTATGGAGCCCTGGAGCTCTGGAGGTATGAAGCTATGGTGCTATGGAGCTCTGAAGCCATGGAGCTCTGGTGCTATGGAGCTCTGGAGCTCTGGAGGTATGGAGCTCTGGAGGTATGGAGCTATGGAGCCCTGGAGCTCTGGAGGTATGGAGCTATGGTGCTATGGAGCTCTGAAGCCATGGAGCTCTGGTGCTATGGAGCTCTGGAGCTCTGGAGGTATGGAGCTCTGGAGGTATGGAGCTCTGGAGGTATGGAGCTATGGAGCCCTGGAGCTCTGGAGGTATGGAGCTATGGTGCTATGGAGCTCTGAAGCCATGGAGCTCTGGTGCTATGGAGCTCTGGAGGTATGGAGCTCTGGAGGTATGGAGCTATGGAGCCCTGGAGCTCTGGAGGTATGGAGCTATGGTGCTATGGAGCTCTGAAGCCATGGAGCTCTGGTGCTATGGAGCTCTGGAGGTATGGAGCTCTGGAGGTATGGAGCTCTGGAGGTATGGAGCTATGGAGCCCTGGAGCTCTGGAGGTATGGAGCTATGGTGCTATGGAGCTCTGAAGCCATGGAGCTCTGGTGCTATGGAGCTCTGGAGGTATGGAGCTCTGGAGGTATGGAGCTCTGGAGGTATGGAGCTATGGAGCCCTGGAGCTCTGGAGGTATGGAGCTATGGTGCTATGGAGCTCTGAAGCCATGGAGCTCTGGTGCTATGGAGCTATGGAGCTCTGGTGCTATGGAGCTATGGAGGTATGGAGCCACCAGCCAGCACCCTCCGTGGCTGGATCAATGGAAGTGTTTTAGGTACCAGGCAGCCAAAGGGCCGAGGCCTCACGCTCGACCACGCCGGCGCAGAGTTCCAGCCGCTCGGATAAGCTCTGTCACTCACCCGCCGCGCAGCCACCGGTAACGGGGAAATGTCGCCGCCTTGTGGACACGCCGTTGTAAATGAATGGGCTTTCGCACTTAGTGCAATTTTCGCCAACTCTCTGACTTAGAGCTATGGAAGTATGGAGCTATGGAGCCACCAGCCACCCAGGCTGGAGCTCTGGAGCTCTGGAGGTATGGAGCTCTGGTGCTATGGAAGTATGGAGCTCTGGTGCTATGGAAGTATGGAGCTATGGAGGTATGGAAGTATGGAGCTATGGAAGTATGGAGCTATGGAGCTCTGGAAGTATGGAGCTATGGAGCTCTGGAGGTATGGAGCCCTGGAGCTATGGAGCCCTGGAGCTATGGAAGTATGGAGCTCTGGTGCTATGGAGCTATGGAGCTCTGGTGCTATGGAGCTATGGAGCTATGGAGCTCTGGAGCTATGGAGCTCTGGAGGTATGGAGCTATGGAGCTATGGAGCTCTGGAGGTATGGAGCTATGGAGCTATGGAAGTATGGAGCTCTGGTGCTATGGAGCTATGGAGCTCTGGTGCTATGGAGCTATGGAGCTCTGGTGCTATGGAGCTATGGAGCTCTGGAAGTATGGAGCTCTGGTGCTATGGAGCTATGGAGCTCTGGTGCTATGGAGCTATGGAGCTCTGGTGCTATGGAGCTCTGGTGCTATGGAGCTCTGGTGCTATGGAGCTATGGAGCTCTGGTGCTATGGAGCTCTGGAGGTATGGAGCTCTGGAGGTATGGAGCTCTGGAGGTATGGAGCTATGGAGCCCTGGAGCTCTGGAGGTATGGAGCTATGGTGCTATGGAGCTCTGAAGCCATGGAGCTCTGGTGCTATGGAGCTATGGAGCTCTGGTGCTATGGAGCTATGGAGCTATGGAGCTCTGGAAGTATGGAGCTCTGGTGCTATGGAGCTATGGAGCTCTGGTGCTATGGAGCTATGGAGCTCTGGTGTTATGGAGCTATGGAGCTCTGGTGCTATGGAGCTCTGGTGCTATGGAGCTCTGGTGCTATGGAGCTATGGAGCTCTGGTGCTATGGAGCTATGGAGCTCTGGAGGTATGGAGCTCTGGAGGTATGGAGCTCTGGAGGTATGGAGCTATGGAGCCCTGGAGCTCTGGAGGTATGGAGCTATGGTGCTATGGAGCTCTGAAGCCATGGAGCTCTGGTGCTATGGAGCTCTGGAGCTCTGGAGGTATGGAGCTCTGGAGGTATGGAGCTATGGAGCCCTGGAGCTCTGGAGGTATGGAGCTATGGTGCTATGGAGCTCTGAAGCCATGGAGCTCTGGTGCTATGGAGCTCTGGAGCTCTGGAGGTATGGAGCTCTGGAGGTATGGAGCTCTGGAGGTATGGAGCTATGGAGCCCTGGAGCTCTGGAGGTATGGAGCTATGGTGCTATGGAGCTCTGAAGCCATGGAGCTCTGGTGCTATGGAGCTCTGGAGGTATGGAGCTCTGGAGGTATGGAGCTCTGGAGGTATGGAGCTATGGAGCCCTGGAGCTCTGGAGGTATGGAGCTATGGTGCTATGGAGCTCTGAAGCCATGGAGCTCTGGTGCTATGGAGCTCTGGAGGTATGGAGCTCTGGAGGTATGGAGCTCTGGAGGTATGGAGCTATGGAGCCCTGGAGCTCTGGAGGTATGGAGCTATGGTGCTATGGAGCTCTGAAGCCATGGAGCTCTGGTGCTATGGAGCTATGGAGCTCTGGTGCTATGGAGCTATGGAGGTATGGAGCCACCAGCCAGCACCCTCCGTGGCTGGATCAATGGAAGTGTTTTAGGTACCAGGCAGCCAAAGGGCCGAGGCCTCACGCTCGACCACGCCGGCGCAGAGTTCCAGCCGCTCGGATAAGCTCTGTCACTCACCCGCCGCGCAGCCACCGGTAACGGGGAAATGTCGCCGCCTGGCGGACACGCCGTTGTAAATGAATGGGCTTTCGCACTTAGTGCAATTTTCGCCAACTCTCTGACTTAGAGCTATGGAAGTATGGAGCTATGGAGCCACCAGCCACCCAGGCTGGAGCTATGGAGCTCTGGAGGTATGGAGCTCAGGTGCTATGGAAGTATGGAGCTATGGAGCTATGGAAGTATGGAGCTATGGAGCTATGGAGCTCTGGAAGTATGGAGCTATGGAGCTCTGGAGGTATGGAGCTATGGAGCCCTGGAGCTATGGAGCTCTGGTGCTATGGAGGTATGGAGCTCTGGAGGTATGGAGCTCTGGAGGTATGGAGCTATGGAGCCCTGGAGCTATGGAGCTATGGAGCCCTGGAGCTATGGAGCCCTGGAGCTATGGAGCTATGGAGCTCTGGTGCTATGGAGCTATGGAGCTCTGGTGCTATGGAGCTATGGAGCTCTGGTGCTATGGAGCTATGGAGCTCTGGTGCTATGGAGCTATGGAGCTCTGAAAGTATGGAGCTATGGAGCTCTGGAGGTATGGAGCTATGGAGCCCTGGAGCTATGGAGCCCTGGAGCTATGGAAGTATGGAGCTCTGGTGCTATGGAGCTATGGAGCTCTGGTGCTATGGAGCTATGGAGCTCTGGAGCTATGGAGCTCTGGAGGTATGGAACTATGGAGCTATGGAGCTCTGGAGGTATGGAGCTATGGAGCTATGGAAGTATGGAGCTCTGGTGCTATGGAGCTATGGAGCTCTGGTGCTATGGAGCTATGGAGCTCTGGTGCTATGGAGCTATGGAGCTCTGGAAGTATGGAGCTCTGGTGCTATGGAGCTATGGAGCTCTGGTGCTATGGAGCTATGGAGCTCTGGTGCTATGGAGCTATGGAGCTCTGGTGCTATGGAGCTCTGGTGCTATGGAGCTCTGGTGCTATGGAGCTATGGAGCTCTGGTGCTATGGAGCTATGGAGCTCTGGAGGTATGGAGCTCTGGAGGTATGGAGCTCTGGAGGTATGGAGCTTTGGAGCCCTGGAGCTCTGGAGGTATGGAGCTATGGTGCTATGGAGCTCTGAAGCCATGGAGCTCTGGTGCTATGGAGCTCTGGAGCTCTGGAGGTATGGAGCTCTGGAGGTATGGAGCTATGGAGCCCTGGAGCTCTGGAGGTATGGAGCTATGGTGCTATGGAGCTCTGAAGCCATGGAGCTCTGGTGCTATGGAGCTCTGGAGCTCTGGAGGTATGGAGCTCTGGAGGTATGGAGCTATGGAGCCCTGGAGCTCTGGAGGTATGGAGCTATGGTGCTATGGAGCTCTGAAGCCATGGAGCTCTGGTGCTATGGAGCTCTGGAGCTCTGGAGGTATGGAGCTCTGGAGGTATGGAGCTCTGGAAGTATGGAGCTATGGAGCCCTGGAGCTCTGGAGGTATGGAGCTATGGTGCTATGGAGCTCTGAAGCCATGGAGCTCTGGTGCTATGGAGCTCTGGAGGTATGGAGCTCTGGAGGTATGGAGCTCTGGAGGTATGGAGCTATGGAGCCCTGGAGCTCTGGAGGTATGGAGCTATGGTGCTATGGAGCTCTGAAGCCATGGAGCTCTGGTGCTATGGAGCTCTGGAGGTATGGAGCTCTGGAGGTATGGAGCTCTGGAGGTATGGAGCTATGGAGCCCTGGAGCTCTGGAGGTATGGAGCTATGGTGCTATGGAGCTCTGAAGCCATGGAGCTCTGGTGCTATGGAGCTCTGGAGGTATGGAGCTCTGGAGGTATGGAGCTCTGGAGGTATGGAGCTATGGAGCCCTGGAGCTCTGGAGGTATGGAGCTATGGTGCTATGGAGCTCTGAAGCCATGGAGCTCTGGTGCTATGGAGCTATGGAGCTCTGGTGCTATGGAGCTATGGAGGTATGGAGCCACCAGCCAGCACCCTCCGTGGCTGGATCAATGGAAGTGTTTTAGGTACCAGGCAGCCAAAGGGCCGAGGCCTCACGCTCGACCACGCCGGCGCAGAGTTCCAGCCGCTCGGATAAGCTCTGTCACTCACCCGCCGCGCAGCCACCGGTAACGGGGAAAAGTCGCCGCCTTGTGGACACGCCGTTGTAAATGAATGGGCTTTCGCACTTAATGCAATTTTCGCCAACTCTCTGACTTAGAGCTATGGAAGTATGGAGCTATGGAGCCACCAGCCACCCAGGCTGGAGCTCTGGAGCTCTGGAGGTATGGAGCTCTGGTGCAATGGAAGTATGGAGCTCTGGTGCTATGGAAGTATGGAGCTATGGAGGTATGGAAGTATGGAGCTATGGAAGTATGGAGCTATGGAGCTCTGGAAGTATGGAGCTATGGAGCTCTGGAGGTATGGAGCCCTGGAGCTATGGAGCCCTGGAGCTATGGAAGTATGGAGCTCTGGTGCTATGGAGCTATGGAGCTCTGGTGCTATGGAGCTATGGAGCTCTGGAGCTATGGAGCTCTGGAGGTATGGAGCTATGGAGCTATGGAGCTCTGGAGGTATGGAGCTATGGAGCTATGGAAGTATGGAGCTCTGGTGCTATGGAGCTATGGAGCTCTGGTGCTATGGAGCTATGGAGCTCTGGTGCTATGGAGCTATGGAGCTATGGAGCTCTGGAAGTATGGAGCTCTGGTGCTATGGAGCTATGGAGCTCTGGTGCTTTGGAGCTATGGAGCTCTGGTGCTATGGAGTTCTGGTGCTATGGAGCTCTGGTGCTATGGAGCTATGGAGCTCTGGTGCTATGGAGCTCTGGAGGTATGGAGCTCTGGAGGTATGGAGCTCTGGAGGTATGGAGCTATGGAGCCCTGGAGCTCTGGAGGTATGGAGCTATGGTGCTATGGAGCTCTGAAGCCATGGAGCTCTGGTGCTATGGAGCTATGGAGCTCTGGTGCTATGGAGCTATGGAGCTATGGAGCTCTGGAAGTATGGAGCTCTGGTGCTATGGAGCTATGGAGCTCTGGTGCTATGGAGCTATGGAGCTCTGGTGCTATGGAGCTCTGGTGCTATGGAGCTCTGGTGCTATGGAGCTATGGAGCTCTGGTGCTATGGAGCTATGGAGCTCTGGAGGTATGGAGCTCTGGAGGTATGGAGCTCTGGAGGTATGGAGCTATGGAGCCCTGGAGCTCTGGAGGTATGGAGCTATGGTGCTATGGAGCTCTGAAGCCATGGAGCTCTGGTGCTATGGAGCTCTGGAGCTCTGGAGGTATGGAGCTCTGGAGGTATGGAGCTATGGAGCCCTGGAGCTCTGGAGGTATGGAGCTATGGAGCTCTGAAGCCATGGAGCTCTGGTGCTATGGAGCTCTGGAGCTCTGGAGGTATGGAGCTCTGGAGGTATGGAGCTCTGGAGGTATGGAGCTATGGAGCCCTGGAGCTCTGGAGGTATGGAGCTATGGTGCTATGGAGCTCTGAAGCCATGGAGCTCTGGTGCTATGGAGCTCTGGAGGTATGGAGCTCTGGAGGTATGGAGCTCTGGAGGTATGGAGCTCTGGAGCCCTGGAGCTCTGGAGGTATGGAGCTATGGTGCTATGGAGCTCTGAAGCCATGGAGCTCTGGTGCTATGGAGCTCTGGAGGTATGGAGCTCTGGAGGTATGGAGCTCTGGAGGTATGGAGCTATGGAGCCCTGGAGCTATGGAGGTATGGAGCTATGGTGCTATGGAGCTCTGAAGCCATGGAGCTCTGGTGCTATGGAGCTATGGAGCTCTGGTGCTATGGAGCTATGGAGGTATGGAGCCACCAGCCAGCACCCTCCGTGGCTGGATCAATGGAAGTGTTTTAGGTACCAGGCAGCCAAAGGGCCGAGGCCTCACGCTCGACCACGCCGGCGCAGAGTTCCAGCCGCTCGGATAAGCTCTGTCACTCACCCGCCGCGCAGCCACCGGTAACGGGGAAATGTCGCCGCCTGGCGGACACGCCGTTGTAAATGAATGGGCTTTCGCACTTAGTGCAATTTTCGCCAACTCTCTGACTTAGAGCTATGGAAGTATGGAGCTATGGAGCCACCAGCCACCCAGGCTGGAGCTATGGAGCTCTGGAGGTATGGAGCTCAGGTGCTATGGAAGTATGGAGCTATGGAGCTATGGAAGTATGGAGCTATGGAGCTATGGAGCTCTGGAAGTATGGAGCTATGGAGCTCTGGAGGTATGGAGCTATGGAGCCCTGGAGCCCTGGAGCTATGGAGCTCTGGTGCTATGGAGGTATGGAGCTCTGGAGGTATGGAGCTCTGGAGGTATGGAGCTATGGAGCTATGGAGCCCTGGAGCTATGGAGCTATGGAGCCCTGGAGCTATGGAGCTATGGAGCCCTGGAGCTATGGAGTAATGGAGCTCTGGTGCTATGGAGCTATGGAGCTCTGGTGCTATGGAGCTATGGAGCTCTGGTGCTATGGAGCTATGGAGCTCTGGTGCTATGGAGCTATGGAGCTCTGGAAGTATGGAGCTATGGAGCTCTGGAGGTATGGAGCTATGGAGCCCTGGAGCTATGGAGCCCTGGAGCTATGGAAGTATGGAGCTCTGGTGCTATGGAGCTATGGAGTTCTGGTGCTATGGAGCTATGGAGCTCTGGAGCTATGGAGCTCTGGAGGTATGGAGCTATGGAGCTATGGAGCTCTGGAGGTATGGAGCTATGGAGCTATGGAAGTATGGAGCTCTGGTGCTATGGAGCTATGGAGCTCTGGTGCTATGGAGCTATGGAGCTCTGGTGCTATGGAGCTATGGAGCTATGGAGCTCTGGAAGTATGGAGCTCTGGTGCTATGGAGCTATGGAGCTCTGGTGCTATGGAGCTATGGAGCTCTGGTGCTATGGAGCTATGGAGCTCTGGTGCTATGGAGCTCTGGTGCTATGGAGCTCTGGTGCTATGGAGCTATGGAGCTCTGGTGCTATGGAGCTATGGAGCTCTGGAGGTATGGAGCTCTGGAGGTATGGAGCTCTGGAGGTATGGAGCTTTGGAGCCCTGGAGCTCTGGAGGTATGGAGCTATGGTGCTATGGAGCTCTGAAGCCATGGAGCTCTGGTGCTATGGAGCTCTGGAGCTCTGGAGGTATGGAGCTCTGGAGGTATGGAGCTATGGAGCCCTGGAGCTCTGGAGGTATGGAGCTATG
This sequence comes from Syngnathus leptorhynchus, assembly GCF_054491065.1. Lineage (NCBI taxonomy): Eukaryota > Metazoa > Chordata > Actinopteri > Syngnathiformes > Syngnathidae > Syngnathus > Syngnathus leptorhynchus. The sequence goes on from NW_028231999.1 coordinate 92,773, forward strand.
GTGCTATGGAGCTCTGAAGCCATGGAGCTCTGGTGCTATGGAGCTCTGGAGCTCTGGAGGTATGGAGCTCTGGAGGTATGGAGCTATGGAGCCCTGGAGCTCTGGAGGTATGGAGCTATGGTGCTATGGAGCTCTGAAGCCATGGAGCTCTGGTGCTATGGAGCTCTGGAGCTCTGGAGGTATGGAGCTCTGGAGGTATGGAGCTCTGGAGGTATGGAGCTATGGAGCCCTGGAGCTCTGGAACCAGCGCCGAGCGGACACATTCGCTCGCAAGTGCCGTTGGCACTTAGAAAATTTTTCGTTTGTCATGAGCTCCGGGCGGAGACCGGCGTTTTTCGTCTTCCGGGTCCGACCCGGGAACCAGCGCCGAGCGGACACATTCGCTCGCAAGTGCCGTTGGCACTTAGAAAATTTTTCGTTTGTCATGAGCTCTGGGCGAGGACCGGCGTTTTTCGTCTTCCGGGTTCGACCCGGGAACCAGCGCCGAGCGGACACATTCGCTCGCAAGTGCCGTTGGCACTTGGAAAATTTTTCGTTTGTCATGAGCTCCGGGCGGAGACCGGCGTTTTTCGTCTTCCGGGTTCGACCCGGGAACCAGCGCCGAGCGGACACATTCGCTCGCAAGTGCCGTTGGCACTTAGAAAATTTTTCGTTTGTCATGAGCTCCGGGCGAGGACCGGCGTTTTTCGTCTTCCGGGTTCGACCCGGGAACCAGCGCCGAGCGGACACATTCGCTCGCAAGTGCCGTTGGCACTTAGAAAATTTTTCGTTTGTCATGAGCTCCGGGCGGAGACCGGCGTTTTTCGTCTTCCGGGTTCGACCCGGGAACCAGCGCCGAGCGGACACATTCGCTCGCAAGTGCCGTTGGCACTTAGAAAATTTTTCGTTTGTCATGAGCTCCGGGCGGAGACCGGCATTTTTCGTCATTCGAGGCCGACGGGGGAACCAGCCGGAGCGGACACGTTTGCTCGGAAGAGCCGTTGGCACTTAGAAAAAATTCCGTGTCTCGTGAGCTCCAGGGGGGACAGGCTGGTTTTATTCATCCGTAGCCGACATGGGAACCAGCGCGGAGCGGATTGGTGTTGCGCTGGCATATACCTCATCTCTCTCAGGAGTCCCCCCCTTATACGTGCCGATTGTGTTTTGGAAAACGGGGGGTAACTGGATGAGTACACTGACTAGGGGGACCAGTACACTAGCGAGTGGGACCAGTACACTGACTAGTGGGACCAACACACTATGAGCGCCTGGTACCTAAAATGGAAGTATAGAGGCCGACTTTCGGGCAAGATCACGCCGTGTTAGGCTTCCAGGACCTCGGCTAAGCAATTTTAACGGGTCGCCCGGTTCTTTTTTGATCCAGCCCGGTTCTTTTTTTATCCAGCCCGGTTCTTTTTACACTTCCAGCTGGAGCTCGGGAGCGGCTTTTTGCACAAGATCACGCCGTGTTAGGCTTCCAGGACCTCGGCTAAGCAATTTTAACGGGCCGCCCGGTTCTTTTTTTTATCCAGCCCGGTTCTTTTTACACTTCCAGCTGGAGCTCGGGAGCGGCTTTTTGCACAAGATCACGCCGGGTTAGGCTTCCAGGACCTCGGCTAAGCAATTTTAACGGGTCGCCCGGTTCTTTTTTGATCCAGCCCGGTTCTTTTTTTATCCAGCCCGGTTCTTTTTACACTTCCAGCTGGAGCTCGGGAGCGGCTTTTTGCACAAGATCACGCCGTGTTAGGCTTCCAGGACCTCGGCTAAGCAATTTTAACGGGTCGCCCGGTTCTTTTTTGATCCAGCCCGGTTCTTTTTTTTATCCAGCCCGGTTCTTTTCACACTTCCAGCTGGAGCTCGGCAGCGGCTATTTGCACAAGATCACGCCGGGTTAGGCTTCCAGGACCTCGGCTAAGCAATTTTAACGGGTCGCCCGGTTCTTTTTTGATCCAGCCCGGTTCTTTTTTTTTATCCAGCCCGGTTCTTTTTACACTTCCAGCTGGAGCTCGGGAGCGGCTTTTTGCACAAGATCACGCCGGGTTAGGCTTCCAGGACCTCGGCTAAGCAATTTTAACGGGCCGCCCGGTTCTTTTTTTTATCCAGCCCGGTTCTTTTTACACTTCCAGCTGGAGCTCGGGAGCGGCTTTTTGCACAAGATCACGCCGGGTTAGGCTTCCAGGACCTCGGCTAAGCAATTTTAACGGGTCGCCCGGTTCTTTTTTTGATCCAGCCCGGTTCTTTTTTTATCCAGCCCGGTTCTTTTTACACTTCCAGCTGGAGCTCGGGAGCGGCTTTTTGCACAAGATCACGCCGTGTTAGGCTTCCAGGACCTCGGCTAAGCAATTTTAACGGGTCGCCCGGTTCTTTTTTGATCCAGCCCGGTTCTTTTTTTTATCCAGCCCGGTTCTTTTCACACTTCCAGCTGGAGCTCGGCAGCGGCTATTTGCACAAGATCACGCCGGGTTAGGCTTCCAGGACCTCGGCTAAGCAATTTTAACGGGCCGCCCGGTTCTTTTTTTTATCCAGCCCGGTTCTTTTTACACTTCCAGCTGGAGCTCGGGAGCGGCTTTTTGCACAAGATCACGCCGTGTTAGGCTTCCAGGACCTCGGCTAAGCAATTTTAACGGGCCGCCCGGTTCTTTTTTTTATCCAGCCCGGTTCTTTTTTTATCCAGCCCGGTTCTTTTTACACTTCCAGCTGGAGCTCGGGAGCGGCTTTTTGCACAAGATCACGCCGTGTTAGGCTTCCAGGACCTCGGCTAAGCAATTTTAACGGGTCGCCCGGTTCTTTTTTGATCCAGCCCGGTTCTTTTTTTTATCCAGCCCGGTTCTTTTCACACTTCCAGCTGGAGCTCGGCAGCGGCTATTTGCACAAGATCACGCCGGGTTAGGCTTCCAGGACCTCGGCTAAGCAATTTTAACGGGCCGCCCGGTTCTTTTTTTTATCCAGCCCGGTTCTTTTTACACTTCCAGCTGGAGCTCGGGAGCGGCTTTTTGCACAAGATCACGCCGTGTTAGGCTTCCAGGACCTCGGCTAAGCAATTTTAACGGGCCGCCCGGTTCTTTTTTTTATCCAGCCCGGTTCTTTTTACACTTCCAGCTGGAGCTCGGGAGCGGCTTTTTGCACAAGATCACGCCGTGTTAGGCTTCCAGGACCTCGGCTAAGCAATTTTAACGGGCCGCCCGGTTCTTTTTTTTATCCAGCCCGGTTCTTTTTACACTTCCAGCTGGAGCTCGGGAGCGGCTTTTTGCACAAGATCACGCCGTGTTAGGCTTCCAGGACCTCGGCTAAGCAATTTTAACGGGCCGCCCGGTTCTTTTTTTTATCCAGCCCGGTTCTTTTTTTATCCAGCCCGGTTCTTTTTACACTTCCAGCTGGAGCTCGGGAGCGGCTTTTTGCACAAGATCACGCCGTGTTAGGCTTCCAGGACCTCGGCTAAGCAATTTTAACGGGTCGCCCGGTTCTTTTTTTATCCAGCCCGGTTCTTTTTTTTATCCAGCCCGGTTCTTTTTACACTTCCAGCTGGAGCTCGGGATGGACTTTTTGGGCAAGATCACGCCGACTTAGCAAGCAAGGTGGAAGTGCCAGCATGCTCCGTGGCTGGAAGTGTGGATGTGCCAGCACCCTCCGTGCCTGGAGCTATGGAAGTGTGGAGCTCCAGCACCCTCCGTGCCTGGAGCTATGGAGCTATGGAGCTATGGAAGTATGGAGCTATGGAGCTATGGAAGTATGGAGCTATGGAGCTCTGGAGCTATGGAGCTATGGAAGTATGGAGCTATGGAGCTATGGAGGTATGGAGCTCTGGAGCTCTGGAGGTATGGAGCTCTGGAGGTATGGAGCTATGGAGCCCTGGAGCTCTGGAGGTATGGAGCTATGGTGCTATGGAGCTCTGAAGCCATGGAGCTCTGGTGCTATGGAGCTCTGGAGCTCTGGAGGTATGGAGCTCTGGAGGTATGGAGCTATGGAGCCCTGGAGCTCTGGAGGTATGGAGCTATGGTGCTATGGAGCTCTGAAGCCATGGAGCTCTGGTGCTATGGAGCTCTGGAGCTCTGGAGGTATGGAGCTCTGGAGGTATGGAGCTCTGGAGGTATGGAGTTATGGAGCCCTGGAGCTCTGGAGGTATGGAGCTATGGTGCTATGGAGCTCTGAAGCCATGGAGCTCTGGTGCTATGGAGCTCTGGAGGTATGGAGCTCTGGAGGTATGGAGCTCTGGAGGTATGGAGCTATGGAGCCCTGGAGCTCTGGAGGTATGGAGCTATGGTGCTATGGAGCTCTGAAGCCATGGAGCTCTGGTGCTATGGAGCTCTGGAGGTATGGAGCTCTGGAGGTATGGAGCTCTGGAGGTATGGAGCTATGGAGCCCTGGAGCTCTGGAGGTATGGAGCTATGGTGCTATGGAGCTCTGAAGCCATGGAGCTCTGGTGCTATGGAGCTCTGGAGGTATGGAGCTCTGGAGGTATGGAGCTCTGGAGGTATGGAGCTATGGAGCCCTGGAGCTCTGGAGGTATGGAGCTATGGTGCTATGGAGCTCTGAAGCCATGGAGCTCTGGTGCTATGGAGCTCTGGAGGTATGGAGCTCTGGAGGTATGGAGCTCTGGAGGTATGGAGCTATGGAGCCCTGGAGCTCTGGAGGTATGGAGCTATGGTGCTATGGAGCTCTGAAGCCATGGAGCTCTGGTGCTATGGAGCTCTGGTGCTATGGAGCTCTGGAGGTATGGAGCTCTGGAGGTATGGAGCTCTGGAGGTATGGAGCTATGGAGCCCTGGCGCTCTGGAGGTATGGAGCTATGGTGCTATGGAGCTCTGAAGCCATGGAGCTCTGGTGCTATGGAGCTATGGAGCTCTGGTGCTATGGAGCTATGGAGGTATGGAGCCACCAGCCAGCACCCTCCGTGGCTGGATCAATGGAAGTGTTTTAGGTACCAGGCAGCCAAAGGGCCGAGGCCTCACGCTCGACCACGCCGGCGCAGAGTTCCAGCCGCTCGGATAAGCTCTGTCACTCACCCGCCGCGCAGCCACCGGTAACGGGGAAATGTCGCCGCCTTGTGGACACGCCGTTGTAAATGAATGGGCTTTCGCACTTAGTGCAATTTTCGCCAACTCTCTGACTTAGAGCTATGGAAGTATGGAGCTATGGAGCCACCAGCCACCCAGGCTGGAGCTCTGGAGCTCTGGAGGTATGGAGCTCTGGTGCTATGGAAGTATGGAGCTCTGGTGCTATGGAAGTATGGAGCTATGGAGGTATGGAAGTATGGAGCTATGGAAGTATGGAGCTATGGAGCTCTGGAAGTATGGAGCTATGGAGCTCTGGAGGTATGGAGCCCTGGAGCTATGGAGCCCTGGAGCTATGGAAGTATGGAGCTCTGGTGCTATGGAGCTATGGAGCTCTGGTGCTATGGAGCTATGGAGCTATGGAGCTCTGGAGCTATGGAGCTCTGGAGGTATGCAGCTATGGAGCTATGGAGCTCTGGAGGTATGGAGCTATGGAGCTATGGAAGTATGGAGCTCTGGTGCTATGGAGCTATGGAGCTCTGGTGCTATGGAGCTATGGAGCTCTGGTGCTATGGAGCTATGGAGCTATGGAGCTCTGGAAGTATGGAGCTCTGGTGCTATGGAGCTATGGAGCTCTGGTGCTATGGAGCTATGGAGCTCTGGTGCTATGGAGCTATGGAACTCTGGTGCTATGGAGCTCTGGTGCTATGGAGCTCTGGTGCTATGGAGCTATGGAGCTCTGGTGCTATGGAGCTATGGAGCTCTGGAGGTATGGAGCTCTGGAGGTATGGAGCTCTGGAGGTATGGAGCTATGGAGCCCTGGAGCTCTGGAGGTATGGAGCTATGGTGCTATGGAGCTCTGAAGCCATGGAGCTCTGGTGCTATGGAGCTCTGGAGCTCTGGAGGTATGGAGCTCTGGAGGTATGGAGCTATGGAGCCCTGGAGCTCTGGAGGTATGGAGCTATGGAGCTCTGAAGCCATGGAGCTCTGGTGCTATGGAGCTCTGGAGCTCTGGAGGTATGGAGCTCTGGAGGTATGGAGCTCTGGAGGTATGGAGCTATGGAGCCCTGGAGCTCTGGAGGTAATGAGCTATGGTGCTATGGAGCTCTGAAGCCATGGAGCTCTGGTGCTATGGAGCTCTGGAGGTATGGAGCTCTGGAGGTATGGAGCTCTGGAGGTATGGAGCTATGGAGCCCTGGAGCTCTGGAGGTATGGAGCTATGGTGCTATGGAGCTCTGAAGCCATGGAGCTCTGGTGCTATGGAGCTCTGGAGGTATGGAGCTCTGGAGGTATGGAGCTATGGAGCCCTGGAGCTCTGGAGGTATGGAGCTATGGTGCTATGGAGCTCTGGTGCTATGGAGCTATGGAGGTATGGAGCCACCAGCCAGCACCCTCCGTGGCTGGATCAATGGAAGTGTTTTAGGTACCAGGCAGCCAAAGGGCCGAGGCCTCACGCTCGACCACGCCGGCGCAGAGTTCCAGCCGCTCGGATAAGCTCTGTCACTCACCCGCCGCGCAGCCACCGGTAACGGGGAAATGTCGCCGCCTGGCGGACACGCCGTTGTAAATGAATGGGCTTTCGCACTTAGTGCAATTTTCGCCAACTCTCTGACTTAGAGCTATGGAAGTATGGAGCTATGGAGCCACCAGCCACCCAGGCTGGAGCTATGGAGCTCTGGAGGTATGGAGCTCAGGTGCTATGGAAGTATGGAGCTATGGAGCTATGGAAGTATGGAGCTATGGAGCTATGGAGCTCTGGAAGTATGGAGCTATGGAGCTCTGGAGGTATGGAGCTATGGAGCCCTGGAGCCCTGGAGCTATGGAGCTCTGGTGCTATGGAGGTATGGAGCTCTGGAGGTATGGAGCTCTGGAGGTATGGAGCTATGGAGCTATGGAGCCCTGGAGCTATGGAGCTATGGAGCTATGGAGCCCTGGAGCTATGGAGCTATGGAGCCCTGGAGCTATGGAGCTATGGAGCTCTGGTGCTATGGAGCTATGGAGTTCTGGTGCTATGGAGCTATGGAGCTCTGGTGCTATGGAGCTATGGAGCTCTGGTGCTATGGAGCTATGGAGCTCTGGAAGTATGGAGCTATGGAGCTCTGGAGGTATGGAGCTATGGAGCCCTGGAGCTATGGAGCCCTGGAGCTATGGAAGTATGGAGCTCTGGTGCTATGGAGCTATGGAGCTCTGGTGCTATGGAGCTATGGAGCTCTGGAGCTATGGAGCTCTGGAGGTATGGAGCTATGGAGCTATGGAGCTCTGGAGGTATGGAGCTATGGAGCTATGGAAGTATGGAGCTCTGGTGCTATGGAGCTATGGAGCTCTGGTGCTATGGAGCTATGGAGCTCTGGTGCTATGGAGCTATGGAGCTATGGAGCTCTGGAAGTATGGAGCTCTGGTGCTATGGAGCTATGGAGCTCTGGTGCTATGGAGCTATGGAGCTCTGGTGCTATGGAGCTATGGAGCTCTGGTGCTATGGAGCTCTGGTGCTATGGAGCTCTGGTGCTATGGAGCTATGGAGCTCTGGTGCTATGGAGCTATGGAGCTCTGGAGGTATGGAGCTCTGGAGGTATGGAGCTCTGGAGGTATGGAGCTTTGGAGCCCTGGAGCTCTGGAGGTATGGAGCTATGGTGCTATGGAGCTCTGAAGCCATGGAGCTCTGGTGCTATGGAGCTCTGGAGCTCTGGAGGTATGGAGCTCTGGAGGTATGGAGCTATGGAGCCCTGGAGCTCTGGAGGTATGGAGCTATGGTGCTATGGAGCTCTGAAGCCATGGAGCTCTGGTGCTATGGAGCTCTGGAGCTCTGGAGGTATGGAGCTATGGAGGTATGGAGCTATGGAGCCCTGGAGCTCTGGAGGTATGGAGCTATGGTGCTATGGAGCTCTGAAGCCATGGAGCTCTGGTGCTATGGAGCTCTGGAGCTCTGGAGGTATGGAGCTCTGGAGGTATGGAGCTCTGGAGGTATGGAGCTATGGAGCCCTGGAGCTCTGGAGGTATGGAGCTATGGTGCTATGGAGCTCTGAAGCCATGGAGCTCTGGTGCTATGGAGCTCTGGAGGTATGGAGCTCTGGAGGTATGGAGCTCTGGAGGTATGGAGCTATGGAGCCCTGGAGCTCTGGAGGTATGGAGCTATGGTGCTATGGAGCTCTGAAGCCATGGAGCTCTGGTGCTATGGAGCTATGGAGCTCTGGTGCTATGGAGCTATGGAGGTATGGAGCCACCAGCCAGCACCCTCCGTGGCTGGATCAATGGAAGTGTTTTAGGTACCAGGCAGCCAAAGGGCCGAGGCCTCACGCTCGACCACGCCGGCGCAGAGTTCCAGCCGCTCGGATAAGCTCTGTCACTCACCCGCCGCGCAGCCACCGGTAACGGGGAAATGTCGCCGCCTTGTGGACACGCCGTTGTAAATGAATGGGCTTTCGCACTTAGTGCAATTTTCGCCAACTCTCTGACTTAGAGCTATGGAAGTATGGAGCTATGGAGCCACCAGCCACCCAGGCTGGAGCTCTGGAGCTCTGGAGGTATGGAGCTCTGGTGCTATGGAAGTATGGAGCTCTGGTGCTATGGAAGTATGGAGCTATGGAGGTATGGAAGTATGGAGCTATGGAAGTATGGAGCTATGGAGCTCTGGAAGTATGGAGCTATGGAGCTCTGGAGGTATGGAGCCCTGGAGCTATGGAGCCCTGGAGCTATGGAAGTATGGAGCTCTGGTGCTATGGAGCTATGGAGCTCTGGTGCTATGGAGCTATGGAGCTATGGAGCTATGGAGCTCTGGAGCTATGGAGCTCTGGAGGTATGGAGCTATGGAGCTATGGAGCTCTGGAGGTATGGAGCTATGGAGCTATGGAAGTATGGAGCTCTGGTGCTATGGAGCTATGGAGCTCTGGTGCTATGGAGCTATGGAGCTCTGGTGCTATGGAGCTATGGAGCTATGGAGCTCTGGAAGTATGGAGCTCTGGTGATATGGAGCTATGGAGCTCTGGTGCTATGGAGCTATGGAGCTCTGGTGCTATGGAGCTCTGGTGCTATGGAGCTCTGGTGCTATGGAGCTATGGAGCTCTGGTGCTATGGAGCTCTGGAGGTATGGAGCTCTGGAGGTATGGAGCTCTGGAGGTATGGAGCTATGGAGCCCTGGAGCTCTGGAGGTATGGAGCTATGGTGCTATGGAGCTCTGAAGCCATGGAGCTCTGGTGCTATGGAGCTATGGAGCTCTGGTGCTATGGAGCTATGGAGCTATGGAGCTCTGGAAGTATGGAGCTCTGGTGCTATGGAGCTATGGAGCTCTGGTGCTATGGAGCTATGGAGCTCTGGTGCTATGGAGCTATGGAGCTCTGGTGCTATGGAGCTCTGGTGCTATGGAGCTCTGGTGCTATGGAGCTATGGAGCTCTGGTGCTATGGAGCTATGGAGCTCTGGAGGTATGGAGCTCTGGAGGTATGGAGCTCTGGAGGTATGGAGCTATGGAGCCCTGGAGCTCTGGAGGTATGGAGCTATGGTGCTATGGAGCTCTGAAGCCATGGAGCTCTGGTGCTATGGAGCTCTGGAGCTCTGGAGGTATGGAGCTCTGGAGGTATGGAGCTATGGAGCCCTGGAGCTCTGGAGGTATGGAGCTATGGTGCTATGGAGCTCTGAAGCCATGGAGCTCTGGTGCTATGGAGCTCTGGAGCTCTGGAGGTATGGAGCTCTGGAGGTATGGAGCTCTGGAGGTATGGAGCTATGGAGCCCTGGAGCTCTGGAGGTATGGAGCTATGGTGCTATGG